>NC_142647.1:40315530-40618560 GCF_053813885.1 Theobroma cacao
ATAAAATTCAGTGCACATTCTTATTATTGCATTATTATGTGTCTGAAATTCAGCCTCAAACCAGGTAAGGTCCCCAGCTTGAAAAAATTGACTAAACACTCAGAAGGAGATTGTATATCGATTACATTTTTCAGGAATTAGCTTTAACATTTTGTCAACCAGCTCAGCAAACCTCCGAATACAATATGCAAAATCTGTGTATGCATGTGTCTTTAAAAGATATATTCACTCACCTCCAGCAGGTTGGGGAATGATACTGACATCTTCCATAAGACCCATAGTTGACACAGTATCCACATCTCGTTTTCCTTGAAGCATACTATACACCTAAAGAAGGATCATTGAATGAAACAACCCCAGTTAGTCAGGACATATTGTGCTTTCCACAGGCATGCTTCTTGATTTAAAATAGACAAATTCTTTAAGACTATCATCAATTAAATGCCCATTGACGTACAAAAAGCAAGATCTAGGGTCACACCTGCCCCTTCTTGGTTGTGAGTTGCCTAAGTATTGTTTCAGGCTTTGTCTTCCCTTTACATGGTTCACCACTGCAACAAAAATGAAAAATTTCTAGTCATATCCTAACACTAACAAATTCAAAAGTTCGATATGCATGTTTGCAAGTGCACCTATTTTAGTATATGCATATACAAGTGTAGGTAAGGCAAACAGAAGGGAGGTTCTTACGTCTTTCGATCAAGGAAACGTATGGATATATTATTGACCTCTGCTTCTGCAACTTGTAACCTTATAATACCTCCAGAAAGAATATCAACTCCAGAAACCTATAAGGTCAAAGAACAGTGGCCATGCAACATGATTGTACTCAAAGATCAATGAAGAGAACATAAGCGTCAACAAACTAAAAAATCATGTAACGCAAAGCACTAACCAAGCCAAAAAGACCACGCTCCATATACCATCCATTGATGGAATTAATTACTTCATCTAAACGCTTGAGATTTACCACTTTTCCTGCACAGCTTGACACCAAAAGTGAAAATAATGAAGGCCTGCTATGGGCAAAATTCAAAAGCAGGTCATCCAGCAATAACCATAAATGCATATACATCCATACTTAAGAATGCAAAAGGAAAACCTACCATGCCCATCACGAAAAGCATCCTCGAGAAACTTTGATGGAAGAACATTGGCTCCTTCACAGACCAATCCATGAAACTCCTGGTTTGGTTCTACCTTATGCCACAAGAACCCAATTTCAATCAAATCAAGGTTATGTTCCTATATATACCTAAGATATAGGTTATAATGCCCAGAACAAGAACAACATGTTCAATTAACAATGAAAAGATCCTAGACACATGTGAAAGACCTGCCAAATCCAACATTCTTCTTTTTACTCACTCCATATGGATATTTCATTCTATAAAATTTTCCAGCAACACTCTATGGAGTAATCATGTGCTCTGCTTTTATGGAAACAGATTATCAACATAGCCAGAAGGAAGGGGCACAAAGAAGGCAATTCACCTCCAATCCCCCTGAATCTTTTAACAGAAAAGAGTAGACTGGTGCCAAAGAGATCCCTGCCCCAAGCCCCCAACTCTATCCTGACCATATAAAGAAGTGTGTATTTACACATGGCAGCCACTGTTCTGCAGTAGCAGCAGCCTCCATGTCCGCCATAGGCTGTTATTGGCCTGAGAACTAAATAGCATGTAACAGCCACAAGAGACATGGTAATTGTCTGTCACAGCCATAGTGGCCTGGGACCCTAACAGATATTTTCCATTTCCTATCACAAGCTTTTCCCCCTTCTCAACTTCAAGAGAAAATTCTTCTTAACAAACACCTCAATACACCAAAACAAACAACCCCATATCTACAATTAGTCAACACGTTAACTTTAAAAAGGAAAATCAATTTTGAGCATCAAGCAAAAGAACAAAGCATTTTCAACAATTTCCAAGGCAACCAACAAAAATTTCTCAACAGTTTCTCTTAATTTTTAACATAATTTTTTAAAGGAATCTCTGCAATAAATACGAGATAGTGATCTGGTGACCTTTTGCCCTTCCATGGCACCTGTTCCTTGATGGAGGTGGATATCGCGTGATACAGACTATGGAAGGACACGTCATTGATCTGCTAAGGTGCTTGTTCAAGGAAGAAGATGAGGATGTATCTGCTGCTTTGACAGTTGTTTGAAGAAGGTGACTATAGATAAGGCTGATTGACTGGGACTGCCATTAGAGACAGATGCAAATGACAAGAGTACATGGGCAGGGCGGTTGCGAGTGTTTCTTGTTACGGTATGGCTTATTTATCTGTTCTTATCAGAAAATATATATAATAAAACATAAATGAAAAGGCAAATTGCAAGACCAGGGGCATAGAGATGTGGTCGAGGAATACAAATTAGGTGGGGAAGATAAGAGAAATTTGGGAGGGAAAAGGGCTAATGGAAGAGAATTCTGAATCATGTTAAAATTTATTGAGAGGGAATGATTGGTTTGGGAGGGATTGAAATATATTAGTTATCATATTTTACTTGATTTAATTTTATAAATATTACTATATATTTAATATAATAGCTTCTGATCAACATGCAATTTGCAGGTCAACCATATTATTATTTTTAATTATTTAATTGAAATGAAACCACTATTAATTGTGTATTATTATAATTAAAATAAAACTACTAGTAATTATGACTTTTATAATTAGTTTTTACTTAAATTTTCTAATTCATAATTTTTTGCACAAGTTTTTTTACTAATTGCTACAATTTATCGCTTTCTTAAGCTTGTTTAGTATTATAGAATAAGGACCCTGTTAAGGAATAATAACTATTTTTTATAATATAAAATAGAATTATTGAAATTTAGCCAGAAGCAAAACCATAATATACTCTTCACAAAAGGTTCAAAGCCTTCAAGTCACATTTATATATAGAATAGATTAATTATATGATTATAATTTTTATAGGAATAAAAATTACAATAAATCACTTGAATATTATAATACAAAACAGTTTTGGGACACATTAAGTATAGCAGATCATACATTGTTGAAAGAAATCACAACAGCAAAGCCCACAACTCAAGCTATTACATACACAACAACAACAACAATAAAATGCATTCAATTTTGACTGCAATTTGAAATGGTTTTAAATATAAGTATGTATGTGTGTGTGTATGTATAACCCCAAGAATAAAAATGCATTCAATTTTGACTGCAATTTGAAATGGTTTTCAAATATAAGTATGTGTGTGTGTGTGTGTGTCTATATATATATATATATATATATATATATATATATATATATATATATGCCTGCAACTATAATTTTAAACAAGATTTTTTGTCAAGGTCACCAACCCAAGATTAACATTAAAACAAAAACACTTTACCAACAATTTCTAAAATTTAAAACTAAACAATGTGAGGCTTTGAGACAATCCCTGTTTCCAATGACAATTTCTTGGTTCAAGTGGAAAGTTCTCTATTGCAATTACCTAAAATCTAGCAACTCAATTCCATACCACCAGAATTAATCCGCCATTCTCAACTTGATATCCTAAAACTATTCCAAACAAGTAGCACAATATACAAGCAAAATACCCAAATCCACAATGCTCTAACTTACCAAAATAAGAAAAACAAATTACAAAACTCTAGTTGAAATGAATCATCTTTACATAACTTACTTGAAACACCAATCTGATACCGTCCCGCGTGTCGACAGCGACAGGCATACACGACGAGAAGTAGCCACTATCAATAATCCGGTGCACATCCTCCTGGACCTCGCGGACAGTCAGTGCTGAGTTGGCTCGGCAAGCTTTCAATGCGGTGAGGGCTTCCATTTCGAGGTCCTTCATCTCCAACTCCTCTCCATCTTTGTTCCTTACCAGAACCTCGCTTATCAGAACCCTCTCTTCATCGTGTCGACCTGCCGTCGCCGACTGCCCCTTCTGAGGCAATTCTGACCCGGACTGAGTCGAATCAGTCGAGGCCGGTTGAGTCAGCGACAACGAGGCGGAACATAGCAGAGGCGATTTAGCAATGTTGTGGTTCTGAGTCGGGTCCGTGGAGCGAGTTAGAGACAGAGACAAAGAGAATAGTAGGGGAGAGCTTCTGAATAGGGAGCTAATTCCTAAATCGGACTGAGTAGACTCAGTCGATCGACTCAGGGGATTTCTTACATAATTTGAGCGATTCCTTAGCGAGTCAATGAGTTGGAAGACCGAGTGACCGGTTCTGGCGAGCTGAGAGGCTAGGGCTTGTGAGAGAGAAGGGCTGGAAGAAGGGAGAGGGATTTTCAGAGAAGAGGAGGTGAAGGAGACGCCGTCGTTTGGATGCATTGGTGATACAGAAACCGGAGATGACGGAATGAGTATCAAAACATGGAAGAAGAAAATCTAAAATGGCCAATTGGAGATAATTTTGGGGGTTGAAATTTGAAGGTTGTTGGAGGTGTTGCCGTCTTACAAGGGCGAATGAGGGGAAATGAATAAATGATGATAAACCCTACTCACCTAAATGTCTCATTGGGGTTTCAGTTTATGCACGTACACTGATTTTTCAACAGGGCTAAGCCTTAAAAACAACTGACACAAAGGAAAACAGGGTTAAGAGAGAAATAAAAATTTAAAAAAAACATAATATACTTTGTAAACCTCATTAATTATTTAAAAAAATTTTAATAAATCTTTATTCAAGTCTCTTACTTCTATATTAGATTAAATAAATTTTTATAATCAACCGCTACTCAATATCATTATTTAAAACTGTCATTTATCATTTTATATTTTATAAAGTGTAAACTTAAAATGGCAAGTAACATTTTAACTAATAATAGCTAATCAATTATTAAATCTTAATTATAAAAACTTATTTAATCTAAAATAAATATATAAAAATTTAATTGAATGTAATAAAATAATTAAAATTTATTTAATTTTTTAAATAGGTTAGAGACATTTTTAAATTTTATGTCATAAAAATTAAACGAATTCGATTTTCAGATTATAAATTAGTTACTAGCCCATCCTTTAATATTTTTTTAAGAAGGTTCTAAGTAGTAAAATAATTTTACAATAAAATTTTATAGATTTATTAACCAGAAGTTACTCCATATTATTTTTGTGAAAATGAATAATAATTGACTTTTTTCATCCAAACTATATATTTAAGAAATTTTTTTTTGGCAATTCATAAAAAGGATTAAGTTCTAAGATTGGTAACGAATTGAGAAAAAAGTAGTTTAATATTGACAAGAAAAATAGATAAAGGCATAAAATTCAAAAAAATTCTTATACTTTTATTACGTTCAATTAAGTAATTAACTATTAACTAATTGTCATTAGTTAAAGTTTCACTTCATCTACCACGTTACATGTTAAAGTGTCATTTTGGAAGATGACTACCACAAGGCAAATGATGTGTTTAAAGATGTTGCTAATTTGATTTCTTTTTTAATTACTGACTTAGCTGTTAACTTTATGTCCAATCACAATCTTAAAACCATTTGTTTAGAAATTTAAAACAAAAAAAAATTAAAATAACTTCATTACTAAATAATCTAAATGCGCGTTTGGTATAAGGAATAACTAGACTATTCCCATTTATTTCTAACTATTCTTTTCTCCCTTATTTGGTTGGCAAATTGGTAAGGAATAGCAATTTTTAAATTTTACCTATTCTTCAAAATTAGTAAAAAGCCATTTTTAACTAAACCCAACCCTTCCCTTGATACTAGCTATTCCGTATTTGATAGAATAACTTTCAAAATCGTTAAAACTAAATTATCCTTCATAAGTTTAAAAAATTACACAATCCTACTTATATAAAATCATTTTTCTCTTTCTTCCTTCTCTCCTTCCTCTTCCAGCTACAGTGTTCTCTTCCTCATGTCCCTTGTTCTTTTACACCCATTGACCAAGGAATGGAGAAAACGACTAATGGCACATTGTATTAATCTGTAAACTTCATTGAAGTAAAACATTTTTACAAGGTTTTCCACTACCATTTGACATCAACATCAAAGTGTCAAGAGGGACAAGAATAAATGAAAACTTTGTAAAAGAAATGTTTAACAACAAATCGCTCCATGAGTCTATATCTACACCAACAAAAGGTTTGACCTTCTTGATTGTAAAGGGCTTCAACTTCTCTCCTTAATTCTTACCATTACATCAAACCAAAGTCGTCCAACAATTGGCTTTGTGCTCTATTCGGCTAACATACTATGAACACTCCCATTCTTCCTAATGGATTTTTCTAGTTCTAATAGGAAATGAATAATGTTTCTACCAATGTGATTTAGTATAATAATGTGATTAAATTATAGTTTAGAATAATTTTGTCCATTTGTAAAAGTATGTGAGTAAATTATAATTATTTTTTATATTTGAGATAAATATGTGATAAAATATAATTATAAATGATTTTGTTTTTGGGATAAATATGTATTTAAATTATAATAAGGATAATTTTGTTTTTATGAAAATAAATGTTAATATAATAAAGGGTATTTTTATCTTTTACCATTATTCTGTTCTTATTGCAAAGTTTTTTTACCAACCAAATATTGTAATAAGTCATAATAGCTACTCTAGTCATACCTATCTATTTCATAAACAAAAAATGCTGTAATTGGTTCTTAATTTATATTTAGTGTTTTTTAAAAAATTGAAGCCAAGGTAAAGAAAGCATTCCAAAGTCACATCATCTTCTAATACTTTCAATGTCTTCTTTTTTGCTTTTTCTGACAACTCTGATGCCTTATCCTAGTTTGAACCCTCATCATCTTCATCACTAATGCTATCACTACCGCTACTACTACTTGCCTTCATGGTGTTTATTTTTCTTGTCAAAAGAACATGATGGTGAAGTTGTTCAACCGTAGCTGCTCGAGCACCACATGGCAATATCATCTTCCAAAATGACACATTAACAAATTAAGTGGTAGATGAGGTGGCATTACATTGATAGTTGTAACTTTGGCTAATGGTAGTTAATCAATAGTGAGAAGGCTTTATTTGAATCAAAATAAAAGTATAGGAACTTAATTAAATGCAATGAAAGTATAAAAGCTTAATTAACTTTTCTTGTATAGTTTAGGGGCTTATTTAAGTGTTACGTTAAAGATAAATTTTTTTTATAATATAACTAAATGTACATGTAGATGTAGTACAGAATGTAGGCACAAAAAGAATAAGAAAGGAGCAAAAAATAGAGAAGAAAAACAAACAATAACTTGAACTTAAAGTTTGTAAAAGTAACAAAAAATTTGTAAATATTGTTTGAATTTTGCAAACTTTATCTTCAATATTTTTTTTATTTTTAGAAATTTTGTCAACAAAATTGAGGTTCGGATTGGTCAAGGAAGTGCACAAAATATATGATCCTCCACACAATTTTATGGCACATTTTTGGGACAAGCACTTAAATTAGACTAAAGCACTATGTAGCATAAGGAAAGCATTGCTATATATACATATAAAAAATGTGTTTGCAACAAAAGGTTTCTTTTCTCCTTAGTGATCTTCAATTACTTTATCATTGCTTTTCAAAAAAAAGTGTCATCTTTAATTGCTATCGAAAGAATCAATGCGCTTAAAATTATATATTTATTATTAGTTGAATAAAGTAACGTAAAAACAATTTAGAATTATTGCTTTGTGTCTTAATATGTTACCTTTTCTTTGATTTTTTTACTACAATTTTTCAGGGAAAAGGTCTTAAAGAATCTATATTGCATTTGGAGAAGATGAGTGCATTGCAATTATTGTCATAGGCTACTTTGTATGTTGCTTTTAAGATGAGTCACTATGTTGATTTTAATATTGTGGGAGTTTGTGCTTTTACATTCTCAATTTTATCGATGTCTTTATACACATTGACTTTAATATCTATGTTTCCATATTCAACAAATTTTGTTATTATAGTTATAGCAAAAGGTTTTGCTCATTGATGAGTTTCATAACAAGTTTAGGGAATATATATTTGTTTAGCTCATTAATCAATGCAAGTTCGTGGATTAGTGCTTCAACCACATTGTTACCTCTATCAGCAAATACATTGAATGATGTGCTACTGATCTCATCTTTTACATTCATGATGAGTTTGTAATGGCAAATGAAAGTAGGAACTCTCTTCTCTTTATAATTATTATTTTGTTATTGCTTGTTTATTTTTTTTTCTATTGTTCTTACGTTTATGTATTCATAATCATATTTATATGAACAATGATTAATTCTACTGCAACATTTATGCTTGCAAAAAAAAACCTTTTTATTTTACCTTTCATTTATATTTTGTGAAATGCCCCATATTTTGATATGGTGACAAATAAAGCTTATCGGATGTAAATTGAGGTATAATAAGGTATTTTGGGAATCAAAGAGACAAGATAAAATTTTTAGAATAAAATAATATTAAAATATTAATATTTAGTCAGATGTTGAAATCAGTCATGAAGAAAAATTATATGGTTGATCCAAGTGGGGGAGAAGATGTCAAGCCTGACTCTATAAAATACTTGTCATGACATGCATGTGATTGACTGAATGTTTACATATTAGGAGAGCCCCGAAAAATCGACAAAAGTCGGTATTATACTTAGAGGTACAACAAAGTTGATTTAAGCCTTGAACTAGATCAAATAGAGATTTTAGGGTGAAATTAAAAATTTTAAAGTCCCAGAATGACTTAGAATGGTGATTCGGAGTTCAAGGATTAATTTGGAGTCAAACCGAAAATTTCACTATCTAGAGGCAAAATGGTAATTTTGTCACTTGAGGATAATATGGGAAATTTTTCAAAGATTTTGATCACTTTTGACTTATTGGAGTATGATTTGAGGTTGAGAAGTGAAAAAGTTATAATTCCGATATTTTTGGAGCATAGGGGCAAAATGGTAATTTTGCCACCCTAGGGGCAAAACAGTAATTTTCCACTACCAGGACACTTGTCTAGTACATGGATTTTATCCAAATTTTATCATGGATAATTGAAGGAATTTATATGGTGGAGAGAGAAAGCTTAATAGTTAAGAAATAAAAATAAACCAATGAAATGGTGACACATGGCAAATCTATAACCATTAAATATTTGGCTTATAAATTAACACAAATCAGCCCATTTTCTCTTCATATGGTTGGCCATAGCAAGAACAAAGAGAGGAAAAGAAGAACAAGAACCCTAGGTGGGAAAATTGAAGAAAAAGTGTGAAATTTCAAGGGATTAAGCTAATAAAGGTAAAATTTTTTGATTTTATCTTGTGATTTACAATACCCATGCTTTCTTTTTCATTTTCCATACTTAGAACTCAAGATTTCATGAGGATACCCTTGCTGGCCGAACACCTAGGAGAGAGAATTTGATGATGTTTTGGATAGATTCTAAGATATTTTAGTGTTTTTAGTTAGTTAGTGATGTGTAGCATGAAAAACCAACAAGAAAAATTCATTTTCTGTCATTACACATCATTGGCCGAATTTTCTAGGGAGGATATTGTTGTTGAAATTGATAATATTTTATGATATTTTGGTGATATTTGATGTTTGGTGAGGCTAGAAATTAAATGGGAAATTTTGGTGTGAAAATCCTAATTTTTGCTTAACGTATAGACATGTGTGATTATTGATTCGGGACTAATAAATTGAATCTCATTCACAGTCACTGAGGTAATTTAGGTATAATTGGAGTGTAGAAAGTGAGAAGAATTGATTTGGAGTTAAATTGGAGATTTTAGCCGATTAGACCGAGTATAGTGTACTTAGGTTGAATATCACATTTAAGTGATTAATCGGACATTTTGCATCCCATCGCATGCATTCATTTAGATTTAGAGAGCCTGAAATAGTTTATGATAAATTGACACAATTTATTGAAATTCGTGTCACGTATGATGTATAAGTGATGAGCCCCCTAATAAGGGTAAAGAGATTGTGCCTGAAGATCGGGAATAGGGGTATATCGAACTCCTAGTACTGTGAGTAATCTTATCATCATTTTAATTATTTAAAGTATGTTTTAATTCGATTTTGGTGAAATTTTATGAAAATGAGTTAAATGGTTAATTTTAGGTTTTATAAACAAAATGAGTTTAAATGAAAACATTTTATAAATTGTCTTGAAACGAAATAACGATTTTAAAAAATAGAGTAATTGGAGACCACTGTTATGTTGTAAACTTATGATTTGAATAAATGGCTTATGTTATTGTGTTGGCATGACTAGCTGGGCTGTGTTTTGTGAACTATATGAATTGTTATATTTTACACTTGTAGGCTAGATAGTATTATATTAGTCCTGTCATGCAGTCAAAAATTTTATTGATTGGTGGGATAATTATTAACTTACTGTAGCGGGTGGGTTTTCGTGGACCAGCCTATTAGAGGGCATAGTAAACCCCGTTATATCTTACCTCAGTATGAGAGGCGTGGGTGGATAACTCCTGAGGCTAACACTGTTAGAGTTCACTTCACGCCAACGCCAAGGAACGTCTATGTTTTCAAAATAAAAACATGATTTATGCGAAATGTGAATTTTTAACAGCCTTAGCGGACTCAGTTTGGGATAGCCATCGACCAAGGTATCCTTGATAACTGAGTATGATAATAGTTTCTAGCACGAGCCAAGCTTTTAAGATACTCATAAGCCACGTTAATGTTTTAAAATGAAATGAATATTTATGTTATGAAAAACATATTTGGATGAAATGTTTTAATAGTCTCCTTTTACTCACCTTTAGATATTTTAAATGATATTTGTTTACTCACTGGGATTATATAATCTCACCACTCTCATTTTCACCCCTTTCAGGCTCAGGATAGTTGGTAGATAGCTCATTTCATCGAGGATTACAATTAGACTGGCATCCTCAAAATATGTTAAGTTTATCTCTCTAGATACCTTTAATCGTTCGTGGGCCCACGTGTCACTGCAAATTTAATTTTATACTTTGGTTATCTGTATTACAATATATATGAATTTATTTTGTTTTTTCGCTGTAAAAATTAATTATGCAATGTTCTAAAAATATTATTTTATGAGAAAATTGAATATTTTATTCTACTAGTTATAATTTCATTTTAAATGAAAGTTTTAGACGTTTAAATTTATTTTTGATTATGAATTATGTGTTTTATATTTGCATACTACATTTTTAACTAGTTTCGAAACTTTTGAGGAAAAACGACCAAAATGCCATTGTGAAACAGAAATAATTTTTTTTATTGATTTCAGTTGGAAATAGCTTAAATTCTTTAAGAATATGATATTTGGTAACGGTTGCTCTCCGGGGAAAAGAGAAACTGATATTAAAACCTTACGGGGTTCCGGTTAACATTTCGAGTAATAAGTGTCGATCGGGATATCGCATCGGCTGTCACGGACTCGACGGGAGTTTCGGGTTGTGACAATTAGATTGGTATCAAAGCTTTTGGGTTTAAAGGTGGTTTAAAGTTATTTTAAAGTTATTTTAAAAACTACAGTGTCAGTGTGGCCCGAGTTAAGTTAAGTTAGGTTTGATATAATAGAATACGTGCATCTGCACATAGAATTTAGAGTTGTTTAGACTCGTTCTGTTTCTTCTTATAAATCTTATGGGAGCATAAGTCATAGACAAGGAGCTATATGAACTCCTATTCTCAGTAATCCACTTCTTTATTAATGTCATGTAAAGGTCATAAGTAAGGCCGTTGTCCGAGTTTAAGATGCCACCCGTGACACGAGCCAGTGTTATAGAGATCTTAAAACGAATGCTCCTAATGAAAGATTAATGAAATGATATATCCCTCTAATTAAGGATGGAGAAATTTGGAGTTGGACTAATAGGTCGTGATAATTTATTCATTTGGTGGAGTTATAACTGAACTCGTGGTTGTCAATTGGAAAAAGATTTAGGGACTATGGATTGAAATGGGGTTAATATAAAGGAGCACGTGTGATAATGGTAATAAAGGACACACTTTGATTTGAATGAATAGTGATGGTTGTAATTCACTTGGAGTGTATAAATTAAGCATTGAGGTAAGAGTAAACCCATACTTATGTGCATGAAGTAAGAAATTAGGAATCAAATCTGCTCTAAGGATGAGCTTGAACTTTGCTATGCATAGAAAAAGGGGGAGCTAATGGATTAAAGGACTTGATGTGGAATTGGCAGCTTGAGGTTAAATGACTTGGAAATGTCGAATCTATTCTAAGTGCCATATGAAGTTCTATAATTGAGACTGATATACGAATTACTTGAAAGATCAATTTAAAAGTTTATTCAGTTCAAAGTGTGGCCTATGATACGAATGATCAGTCTTGAAGGTGATCTCCCCAAAGTAAGGAATTTAGAAAATGTTGATGTTTGGATATACTTTAAGAGAGAGAGAACTTCTGCATCCTAAGTTTAGGACAACTTTGATCTTATGATCGCAAAGGTAAGGTGTAATAACTAAGTAGATTATTCACTTAATAAATGTGATTGGTTATTGATGAATAAAGTCAAGATCTTAACATTTAGTGGTATACAATTTGATAATTATGTATTTAAGAGTTATTTGGAGACAATTCCTTCATCAAATTTACACTAAATGCTATGGTAAAGGCACATCAATGTTAAGATGAAAATGTATCCAGGAACGATCTTAACATATCACCAAAGGAGAATTAAACATGTTGAAGTTAATGTTCTAATAATGTGCATATGATAGAAAGTTAGTTTGTAAGTTGTAGTTTTCATGATCATGAAATATATAAAGATTATCAATATATGGACATACACTTAGAGTTGTAATTTACAAGTTTGGAGTATTTAAAATATGATTAAATGGAATTGGCATTAGTTAAAGTACGTAAATCTTCTAATTAAATTCTGTAGAGTATGCATGATAGTAGAATGGAGGGATATAGTGCCGTGATACTATATGGTGAAGTTACTATACAATATGAAAAGAGTGTTCTAAAGTGAGATTTATTGACTGATGATAAGTGATGGGCAATCTGAGATACATGTAGTTATGAATAAATTTGAAGATTTTTACTTAAGCAAACTCGTACTAAATGTTATGGTAAAGATATATGAATGTTAGCGACAAAATAAATATGTTAAATTAATATTCTGATCACGCACTTGTGATAGAAAGTTAATTTTGCTAATTGTGGTATAGACTCAAAGGGAAGCCACACGATTGTTAATAATTGAGGTAGTAGCTTTAAAGGTAGAAGAGTTGCTGGGATGAAGTAAATTCAAACAGTTGCAACGTCACAGTACTAACTATCAAACGCTGTTGCGTTAAGAACCACTAATGGCTAGAAAGCATGAGCAAATTGAGAGTGGCATGAAGATGAAACTCACGAGTTGAAGAATGGTCTTTGGTTTTGATGCTAAGCTTTGTTGTTTGGAATTTTAAGTGCATTGGAGAGGTATTAAGATAAAGATGATGAGTGAAATTGCAAAGTTTCTTTATTGCCTTATATATTGGCATGTAAGAGAAAGAAAATGTAAATAAAGATTTCAATAATGATATAGCAAATGAGTTGATATAGAATATTGTTATGAGAATATACTGATCTTGTCTTGACCTTGTTGAAAGGAAGAGATTAGTAACAACATAAGTAAACTAGGTGACATGTTAGAAACCCTTTGAGATAAATTGAAGCATGAGTAGTTGGGCATGCCTTTATGGAAATGATATACTTGTGTATGAAAGAGCAAATAAGTGATTAAGTGTTTCAAGAATGTTTAGACGCTTTTGAGAAAGAATTATAAGTTATACATGATGAGCATAAGATGTGTGACTTTGAAACTTATTGAGGAGCCTAACGGCTAAGTCACAAGTTAAATGATCATATGCTGTGAGACATAAGTCTAAGATAAATAATCCCAAGGAAATACTCAAGAAGAGTTTTGCTACAAATTTTGTTGAAGCTAGCATTAAGTTATGTGGTTGTAAAGAGGAAGCTGTAAGTTGGAAGAGAAATTCGTATCGACATTGAAAAGTATTTAGAAAAACCTTATTTCAAGTTTTACAGTTTTAAGTACAAATTGCAGATTGATCTAGGGAGAATGATATCACATTAGTATGGAAGAACAGAACAAAGGATGAATGAAGATAATTTGGCTAATGAAGCTTGATAATGAAAATTTCCTAAGGTAGTATGGAAATTGGAATTTGAAAATGCCTAAGGCATGCATGATTCGAATCAGTCTAAGTTTTTAAGTGACATTTAGCAAGTGAGATGTGATTAATGACATTGTGATGTGAGGATATAACATGATGAAACTCAAGCATATGGTTGGAAATGATATAAATAATATGAAGATATACGTAAGTATAATAAGAAGGTTGACATGCATTATAAGAATTATTATATTGAAACTAGGATTGGGATACGGATGAATAAAGGGAGAATGTAGTCCAAGGCATGTGAACACATGGATCCCTATACATAACGAGAAATGTTGACATTTGAAAATGCGTGTACATATGTATATATGAAATTGATAATTTGACTAACTAAGGTGAAGAATTGTTCTCAGTAATTGAGAGATTTTGAAATAATGACCAGAGAGGTCAGTGAGCTAAAGTTAGACTAAATTATGTTACTAGATAATAAATACCTTATTTTCTTGCTTCGATTGTTTTTCCTACTTTGTTGTTTGCACTATTTATGCTTTATTTTAAACTATCTTTTTTTACATTTGTTCATTTAAAAGTTTTAGGATGATTATATTATATTCTTTACATCATTCCTATTTGCCAAAAACAAATGGCATAAATACCATTATCTAAACTTTGTAGTAGTAAAATAAATACTCCTACATATATTAAGCTCGAACTAAAACTTGCAAAAGATTATAACAAGAAACTTCACGTACTCAATCATGGAAACTGAATCTAATTTTGACAATAATTACCTTATGCCGTTATAATCTTTTATTCTTCTTAAATGATTTTGGTGAGTTAAGCATGAATTGTTCGGAAAACAAACTGCCAATATTTCTTAACACTAATCTATACATATTTAGGCCACCATTGTTATTACATCAGAATTGTTTTTGGCATCTTTCTCTTCCTACAACTTCATCTTATCTCAATGTAAATGCATATATATTCGTCTGCCATATTTCTTTTCTCAACTCTACACTTTACATGATCTATGATTTACTTTAATCTATATTCTTTAAAATTTTTCTTATGTAACATAAACTAATTCCATGGAAAGCACTATTAAGTAAGTCTTATTTTGATTAATATAAGTCTTGGTTCCCTTTCACTTGTCTTTTTATTGAATGATGATTCATTTGAAGATTTTAAAATAACTATACATGCAATAGAATGCACCTAACACCATTAAGATATTATATATTCTGTAACCATTTCGAAAGAAAATAAACATGCATTCTAAATTGTTGCCATCAATATTGAACTTTACTGAAATACCTGTTAAGCATATGCCTTTCATTTCTTATAATCGATGATGTTGTTTTCATACAATATAAAAGTTCAGTATACTCTCAAATTAAATTTGCACTACACAGTAGACTTGTTAAAAAGTATAATTACTATTTAAACACTTACCAAAATTGATCACTACTTCACTTTCTTTGCAAAGCTATGTTTTTAAAATGTACTAATGACTACTTTTCAAATTCTTTAAATGCTGCATACAAATGATAGTCCAAGATCGCATTAGAGAAATGGAGTTTGTTGCCTTCGAAAGACTAGTAGAAAAATTCATAAGAACAACGATCAAAAAACTAGTAGTAGTTAAAATCATTCACAAAATGACTCCCTAATCCTATTAAAGGCTTGATAGATCAAACAAGAACATTTGTGATAGGTTTAACCTCAAAGGCCATCAAAACTGGCATTGTGAATAATAAGATGTTTGGTTGTGATGAGATTAGAGACAAATTTTCCCTCACTCTTACTACCACCTTATTTGGATTAGCACTACACTAGATTACCTTTGACAATCGTAAATAGCAAATCCCCTCCATTAGTTTTAAATAGCCAAGTTGCTAGGAAACTCCTTTTAGACTCCACATCTCAAAAATTGACAACCAGTAATAGGGAAGAATCACCCATAAAAAAAATCTAATATTAGGTATCATCAAACCTAAACTCAATGTTTACTTCCCTTTTACACCAAAAAATATAAAACAACATACATGTTCTATTGATTAAATGCAAGCCTAATACAAAACAATATACATATTTTATTGTTTAAATGCAGGCCATGCTTAAAAATAGTAAGATGACACACCATCAGTTAATTTGCAACCTATTTTGTGAACTTTTATTCAAAACCACAATGCTATAAATCAATTGCCAGTGAGATTTCTGCTTGCTTTAATCTTTTTGTATAAAAACAATCCCAAACTACTAGATAAACAAATTTATTATAGATTTCTCACTAACATTGTAATGCCATGAATGGATGCACTTATATCCATGCTGCCTTTTAATTTTGTATAAGGGCAGCCTTCTCTATTTTTTGTAATTAATGACGGCTTGCTTTATTATGATAAATTTTATAAAAGAATTGCTAACTCAACTATAATATTCATTTGATATCTCCATTGTAACAACACTTCTCAATCCAATTTTGTATATAATCTTCTGTCATTGCAAAACTACTTTATTTCCTTTGTTCACAGTTCGATGTGTACTTGCGCGCATTGCATGAGCCTTTTTCTAGTTGAAATAATATCAAACTTCTTATTAAAAAAATAAAAAATAAAAGGTCAAGTTTATCTTCATATAGATGATGTTTCATGAAGCATATCTTACATAATCCAATGTTTAACTTTGTGTGTATGTGCACGCATATGTGCATGTGTGTGTGTTTGTATTGTTTAATTCAAATTTTGAGTATTTTTATCATTAATTACGCTTAGGTAATCAATTTTTAAACTTATGGAATAAAATAATATAAAAGAATGGTTTGATCCTTTTATTAATTTAAATGATGACTAAATTTATTTATATTTTATGTTATGGATAAAAAAATTACAAATGCAATGAACAAAGGTCAACTGTGCTGAAGATTAGAATTTATAAAAGATGATGTTCTTCCATTAATTGAACCAATGGAGAAGTAGAATCTTGAGTAAGATAAACGTTCAAACATTCTAATTATGATATTATGATATTAGCTCATGTAAATATGTTAGAAGAAATTATTCCAAGAGTTGAAATGGAATTTGAATGGAACAAAATATTTATAATTTTTACAAGTATGCGAAAGAAATAGAATTTACTATTCAAAGAACTAAAGGACATAAAGATAAGTATAGTAATTGGGTAGATAAGGTTTTTTGTTGTTATTGCCAAGAAACTCGAAGAAAGAATAAAAAAGATGAAGTCAAAAGTGACTATTTAGAAACAAGATTTTGGTGCCTTGTTATATTAAAAGTTTCACAATATAATGAAAAATTACATCTTATGAATTTTGTTATGGATGCATTAATTTCTCCTCGTAAGTGTATATTTCCAAGATCTCAAAAGGCAATTAATCTTTCTCAAGTTGTTGAACTTTAAATCATTGATCGCTTTAGAATATCATTAAAGGAAAGTGTTAGGTTTTTGGCAAGAAAAGTTGATGGACTCGAGAATTTTGGTTTTATTCATAAGGGCTACATTAATTACTTGCATTCTAAGAGAATAGAAGTAATAAAAATTGAAGATATTGGTGGTGTATTGGAATATCTATAAGATATGTAACATGATAATTTTAATTTTTCTTATGCTATATAGGTTGATCTTGATGATCTTATCATGAATATTTTCTGAAAAATGGTAGATGAAATTAAATTATGAATCTTTTAGAGATGTGGTAAGTTTTGATACAGTATATTGAAAAAAATAAAGAAGGTAGACCTTTTGCATTTTTCGTTGGTGTTAATCATCATAAGCAAAGTGTTACTTTTAATGCAACATTGTTGTATGATGAAACATGTGATATTTTTATGTGGTTATTTGATTCATTTTTGAAAGCAATGTCAAGAAAAAACTCAATGATGATTGTTATAGATCAGGGCACTGCAATGGCAAAAACACTTGCTTTACAATGTGTTAATATATATGATCGTTTGTGTGTGTGGCATATATGCATCAAAATTCAGAGAAACACCTTAGTGATGCACTGAGAGATTTGGTAGTTTTGCTAAAGATTTTAGTAGTCGTGTTTATGATCATGACGAAGAAGAAGATTTTCTAAATACATGGGATCATATGCTTACGAAATACAATTTAAAAGACAATAGTTGGTTGTAGAGACAATTTGAGTTGGAAGAGAAATGGATTTTGGTTTATGGACAACAAACTATTTGTGTAGATATGGCCACAAATCAAAGAAATGAATGTATGAATAACCAAATAAAAAATTGCGTTAGTTATAATTATGATTTATTATGCTTTTTTATCACTTTCAAAGATTATTGGTTAATAGACGCTACAAAGAGTTAAAAGCTGACTGATTGCGAAAACAATCAAAGCAAGCCATCTTTGCCATTTTCGATGGAGGTATTGAATCATGCAATAGATGTGTATATTTTAAAAGTTTTAAAGTGTTTTCTAATGAACTTTGGCTTACTTGGGATTGTGAGTTGTACACTTTGAAATTGCTAAGAATACTACTAGTTATAAAGTCATTCTTCCAAGAAAACCTCATCATCATGTATATTTGACTTGTCAAATTCAACAATCACTTCTAGTTGTAAGAAATTTCAATTTGTTGGTATTTTATGTGTTCATGCTTTAAAAGTGCTTTCTTTTTAGAATTTTAAACAAGTTCCAAATCAATACAGATTAAAAAGATGGATAAAAAAAGTGAAGCTTGGAGTTGTGATAAATTCTTCTACATCTAATGAATTAAATGATCCTAAAGTAGATGTAAGTACCCATTACAAAGTTTTGCTTATATGGTATTCTAATTTAGCAACAGGAGCTACAATGAGTAAGCAATCATTTGATATGGCTATGAGTGATGGAGAAAAGACGTTGAACAAAGTTGAGACAGCTTGAAGTAGTTATCAATTGAAGAGTCTCAAAGCATCAGTGATGAAAAATAGGTTTGTCAATTTAATGAATGTGGACATAATGAGAAAGAAGGCCAAAAAAAAAAAATCAAACTAATCAAATGTAAACCTATAAGTAAAGGAGATGGATCATCTCGTCGACCAAAAATAGTTTGAAAAAAGTTAAAAGAAAGGAAAAATGTCAAATTGATAAATTGGTAGAGACTCCACAAGTTTCAGAGGTAATAGTAATAAATTCTTAATATTGTTTTATATTATAAATGTTTTGGTTTTATTTTACTGTTATAATTTCCTTTTAGTCTATATAATCATATGTTTATTCTAATAATTTCATAAGAACCAAACCGAATTTGAAATGCCCCATACTTTGATATGGTGATAAATAAAGTTGGTCAAATGCGAATTGAGGCATAATAAGGAATTTTGGGAACCAAAGAGACAAGATAAAATTTTTAGAATAAAATAATATTTTATTAATAAAATAATATTAAAATATTAATATTTAGTTGGATGTCAAAATCAAACATGAAGAAGGATCATATGGTTGATCCAAGTAGGGGAAAAGATGTCAAGCCTGACTCTATAAAATACTTGTCATGACATACATGTGATGGATAGCATGTTTGCATGCTAGGAGAGTCCCGAAAAAAAAATTTACAAAAGTCGGTATTGTAACTAGAGGTACAATAAAGTTGATTTAAGCCTCGAATTAGATCAAATAGAGAATTTAAGATGAAATTAAGAATATTAAAGTCCCAGAATTGTTTAATATGGTGATTTGGAGTTCGAGATCAATTTGGAGTCAAACTGAAATTTTCACTACCTAAGGGCAAAATGGTCATTTGCCACTTGAGGACAAAATGAGAATTTTTAAAAAAGATTTTTGGCCCCATTTGACTTATTGGAGTATGATTTGAGGATTAAGAAGTGAAAAAAAAATTATTCTTGGTATTTTTTAGAGCATAAGGGCAAAATGGTAATTTTACCACCTCAGGGGCAAAACAGTAATTTTCCACCACTAGGACATTCGTCCAGCACATGGTCTTCCTTTATTTTCATTTTGACCATTGACTAATTGAATGATGGAGATAAAAAGGATTAAAATTTTTAAAGTTTTAGAAACTGGCCAATGACATGATGCCACATGTCATACCTTTATTAATTTATTATTTTCCCTTTTAAAAGGCACAAAAATCAGCCCATCTTCCACCCCATGGCCGGCCAAACCAGCAAGAAGAGAGAGAAAATAAAAGCAAAACCCTAGAGAGAGAAAATCAAAGAAAGAGTGTGAATTTTCAAGGAAATTAAGTGAAAAAGGTGAGATTTTTTCTATTAAGCTTGAGTTTTCTTATTCCCAAGCATTTCTCCTTATTTTCCATGATTAAATTGCATGTTTTCATGGTGATTTAATGGCTGGTCATATGGGTCTAGAGAGAGAAAATTGTTGGATTGATTTGATTTTGATATATGTTAGTGTTTAATGTTAGTTTAGCATGTTAGTAAACAAAATATGTAGAAAAACATTCATTTTTCCCATTACCTAGCCTTAGCTGAATTTTCAAGTCAATGGTGAGGAAGAATGTGATGTTATTTTAGGTTATTTGATTATGAAATCATGGTTTTTGATATGAAAATTAATGAATTATGGAAAGAAAATCAAGTAGGAAAAATTGTGACAATGATGCACCATTTTGGCCAAAATTTTCCAAGAAGGAATATGAATGTGGCTTTGCTGATTTTTTAGTTATTTGCTTGGACATTGGTGATTTGAAGCATTAGAAAAAGAAATGGGATCAATTGGAGCTAAATTGGATGCGTATTTCAATTTATCGGGTAAAGGACCGAAATAGGTCAATACGATATTTAGGCAAAATTTAGACCTTTTGCATTTCATACCATACATTAGTGATCTAAATTAGTTATTTCAGTTTAAGGGCAACGTAGTAAATTCCTTGATTTTATACTGTGTCAAGGTGGTGTGTCCTTCGACAAAGGCAAGAAAATTACGCCTAGGGATCACTAAGCTGAGTACACCCGAAATCTGAACTTTTGAAACCTGTGAGTAAACCTATTATCGTTTGAATTATCTAGAGTAGTTTTTATTCAATTTTGTGATTTGTGAAAATTATTTTAAATGATGAATTTCTTGTTTTATGAGAAATATATGAATTTATAAAATAAATGGAATAATTAAATTTAATTGAAATTTTTATAAATTGATTTGAAAATAGAATGTTGGATTTGAAAATTTGAGTAATTGGAGACCATGTGATTTATTGTAAATTATGATTTGAATTAAATGGCTTGTGATAAATTGGCATGATTGGCTGAATTTATACTTGTGTTGAAAAATATGAACTGTCTGTTTTGCCTTGATAAATTGGTTAGTAATGTAATTGACATGTTATGCCATTGAAATTTGATCAATTGGTAGATTAAAGATTAGCTACTGCAATGGCGAGGTTCTGTGGACCAACTTATTAGAGGGGTACGGTAAACTCCTTTATATTCTCACATAGGTCGTAAAGGCGCATTGGGTATCTCTTGAGGTGGGCTTTTTGAGTGCACTTCACGTTAACCACCACGTGAAGTGAGACTTAGTCAATGCCAAGGAACGATTGTTTTTTTTTAAATAAAAACAAGTTTTATGATTATATAAAATTTTTCACAGCCTTAGCGGACTCAGTTGAATACCCCTGGTCCAGGTGTCCCCGAGTACAGGATTTGGCATGAGCCAGGTTTTGAGAAATTCACGAGCCATATTGATTATTTGGTTAAAATGAATATTCGTGTTGTGAGAAATTTGCTGAAATGAATTATTTTTAATTGTCTCCCTTTACTCGCCTTTAGATTATTTAGATAGTGTTTGTTTACACACTGAGATTTTATAATCTCACCCTTTTTTTTATCCCATCATTTCAGGCCGGATTAGCCTGTAGATAGCAGACTTCGTAGAGAACTATAGTTGGCCATACTACTTCAAAAACTGTAGGTTTATTGTCTTTACTACTTTTGTTCATTTGTGGGCCCATGTAGCACTGTAAATTAAATTTCATACTTTGGTTTTCCGTATTATAGTTTCTATAAATATATTTAACTTTTACGCTATTAAAAAAATCATTTTCAGAATACTCTATAAATATTAATTTGTAAGAAAATAGAATATTTTGTCGAATATTTTTATTTTATTTAGATGGTTATAATTTCATTTTAAATCACGTTTTAGACATTCAAATTTAATTTCGATTTCGAAATATGCATTTCTCGCTTAAGTACTACATTTTGGTCAAATTTGAAATTTTTGACGAAAAATGACCAAAATATCCTTGTGAAGTGAAATTTTTTTTTCAACTGTTTTAAATAAGAAAAAGGCTTAAAAGCCTCTAAAATATGACATTTGGCAACGATTAACCACAAAGGAGATAAGAAACTGATATGAAAGCCTTGCGAGGTCTCGATATGGTATTCGAGGGATGAGTGCCTATTAGGACATCTCGACGGTTGTCACGGACTCAAGGATGGTTCCAGGTCGTGACAGAATTGCTCATTCTTGTATCATAGTGCAACTAGTGGATTCAATAATGTAAAGCCCGACCTTATAAAATACTATTCATGACATACATGTGATGATAGCATGATTGCATGCTAGGAGAATCCCAAAAAATTTACAAAAGTCGGTATTGTACCTAGAGGTACAACAAAGTTTATTTAATCCTCGAACTAGATCAAATAGGAATTTTAAGGTGAGATTAAGAGTTTCACAGTTCATGGATGACTTAAAATGGTAATTTGGAGTTTGAGGATCAATTTAGAGTCAAATCGGAATTTTCACTAACCAGGGGCAAAATGGTCATTTGCCACCTGGGGATAAAATGGGAATTTTAGAAAAGATTTTTTGACCCCATTTGACTTATTGGAGTATAATTTGACTTATTGGAGTATGATTTGAGGTTTAGAAGTGAAATTTTAATTTCGATATAATTTGGAGTAAAAAGGTAAAATGGTAATTTTGTCACCCTATGGGCAAAATTGTAATTTTCCACCATCAGGATATTTTTTCCAGCACATGGTCTTCCTTTATCTTCATCTTTGACCCTTGACTAATCATGTGGTGGAGATAAAATGCTTAAATATTTAAAATTTTAAAAATGGACCAATTAGAAAATGCCATGTGTCAAGCTTAGGATATTTTATTATTTAACTAAAAAAATCAGCATAAATCAGCCATTTACTCTCCAAATATTCGGCCAAGCAAGGAAGAGAGAGAAAGAGAGGAAGAACAAACCCTAGGTGAGGAATTTCAAGAGAAAAAAGTGTGGAAAATCAAGGAAAACAAGTGAAAAAGGTAGGATTTTTCAACTTAAACTTGAAATCTATTTTCCTTAAGCATTTCTCTTCATTTTCCATGCTTAAATTGCATGTTTTTATGATGAATTGTTGGCTGATCAAAATGGGTTAGGAGAGAGAAAGTTGTTGGATTTATTTGATTTTAATTTATGTTAGTGTTTTTAGTTAGTTTAGCATATTTAGAAACAAAACAACAAGAAAATAATTTATTTTCTCCCACAACCATTAATGGCTGAATTTACCACGTAGTGAGTGAGGATGAGTTTGATTTTTATTCTAGTAGAATTGGTTAAGAAATGATGAATTATGAGCCTAGAAAAATAATGAGAATTTTCAAAGCAAAAATACGAATTTTTACCCACTAGGGGTATTTTCGTAATTTACTATCGAGACTGATAATTTGCACCACACTGAGGGACATTAAGTTAATTTGGGTGCAATTGAGGTATAGAAACTGAAAAGAATTAAATTGGAGTTTAAACGGACGCATTAGGAATTTAATCGGGTGATAAGACGAATTAGACCAATACTGAGTTTAGATAGTTACCAGTGCTTTTTTGCATTCCATATCATGCATTGGTAGTCGAAATTAGTTTAATTTTGATTTAGTACCAACTTGGTAAAATTTTCGATTTTGTATTGTGTGAAGATGGTGAGTGCTCCGATAAAGGCGAGAAAATTGCATCCGAGGACTAGTAGACAGAGTGCTTCGAAAGTCTGCATTCTAGACATTGTGAGTAAACTTACTGTCATTTTAATTATCTAGGGTGGTTTTTAGATGCTTTCATGAATTTTATGGAAAAAGGAATTTAAAAAGGTATATTTTCATGTTTTATGAATAAATGAGTTTCAATGAAATTAATTTATAAATTGTTTTGAAATTAATAATGATTTTGAAAAATAGAGTACACGGAGACTGTTAATTGTGGTAATTTGATTGTTTAAATTGACTGACTTATGATAAATCGAGCATGATTGGCTAGTTGGCAATTGTATTGAAATGCGAATTGTTTGGTTGCCTTGAAAAACTGCAAATTACAAAATTACCATATCATGTTATTGAGTTTTATTATATGGTGGATTATATATTAATTAATCACTGCAGTAGGGGGTTTCTGTGGACCAGCCTTTTAGAGGGGCACGGTAAACCCCATTATATTCTTACCTCGAACGGAAAGGCGCGTATGGTATCTCCTGGGGTAAAGTTTAGGGTTCACTTCACGCTAAACCACCACGTGAGGGGGAATTTAGCCAACGCCAAGGAACGACTATGTTTTCAAAACAAAAACATGATTTATGTGAAATGTGAATTTTAATAGCCTTGGCGGTCTCGGTAGGATGCCTCGGCCAAGGTGTCCCCGAGAATGGATTTATGGCACAAGCCTAGATTTTTGTGAGATTCATAAGCCTCTTTACGTGTTTTGAGCAAAATGTGTTCTAATGCTATAACCTAGTTTATGATGATTTACTTTATTGTCTCCATGTACTCAACTCTAGATGTTTATGATGATGTATGTTTACTCATTGGGATTTTATAATCTCACCACCCTCATTTCCACCCATTTCAGGTTCAGTATAGACTGTAGATAGCTGATCCCATCGAGAACTACAGTGGGATCTGCATTTTCCAAACCGTAGGTTCACAATCCTCTTTACTTTTGTTTATTCGAGGGCACTCTTGTTATTGTAAATTAAATTAAATATTTTGCCTTACTGTATTTAAGTATGTATAAATTTATTTAGCTTTTATGCTATAAAAATTATTCACATATAACTCTATAAATATTGTTTTATAAGAAAATAGAATATTTTACTTAATATTTCTTTTATTTTCTTATTATATTCAAATAACCATAATTTCATTTTAAATGAAGATTTTAGACTTTTAAACTTATTTTGAATATGAATTATGTGTTTAGTACTTGTATATTACGTTTTAGCCAGTTTCAAAATTTTTGAGAAAAATGACCAAAATACCCCTGTGAGACAAAAAATTAATATTTTATTTGTTTAAAGTTGGAAACAGCTTAAAATCTTTTAGAACACGATATTTGACAATTGTTGCTCACAAGGGAACAGAGAAACTGATAGTAAAGCCTTGTGGGGTTTCAGGTTGACATTCTGGGTAATGAGTGTCTACCGGGACACCGCGACGGTTGTCACGAGCTCGAGGGGAGTACCGGGTCGTGACAAATAAAGTATTCAACTATTTCAATTGTCCAAGTAATTAAAAATATTAAAACTAGTAAAATTAATTCTTATGTTATATACATTACTTACATATTTGAATATTTGATAACAAATTCATGTTGACATCCATCAATTAAAACTAGATAGTTTGAATTCTTGTGATCAACATTCAACATCTCAATTCACCCTGGTATTTTTAATTTCATGATCTTATTTGAGTTTGATAAAGATTATTACTTGTAGTTGATTTTCCTTACTTTTTGTGAATTCATATATCAAGCAACAAGGTATTTTAATTGTGACAAATTTATCATGAGTTATTTTACTATCATAAGTTTGGTGGATTCACTAAAAATAATTCTTATATATTTAAACAAATTTACTTTCTTTTTTATTATGATACTTATTTAATTATATATATAAAATACCGCAAGCTTCTATTTCACGAAAAGAAACTTTGGAAGGAAATGAAAAGGATAGTTGAAAAATATGAATTCAATTGCATGACTTAAAAGTGATCTATGTTGCCTTTGAGACAAAACTTTGAATTGTATATTTGTTAAGATTATATAGAATTGAATATTGTTTAACTCCGAATTGTATCATAAATTTTTTTATATGATCTCAAATTCTCCATGATTTCCCACCATTTATTTTTTTGACACATAAGCAAAAACAAATTTTTATATCACCAATTAAGTTTGTAAAATCCTAAAGAAAGATAAAACTTTGAGAGCCAAACATTTAGTTTTTGCTTTTGTAGGAGAAAACTTTTTAATAAACTGGGTTGAACACCCATTTAGAGGTTTAAGCAGATCTTTCAAGGAGGCACTAGTGGGTCAATAAGAGAATAAGAGTATGCCATCCAAAAGTGTGTCATCTCGACCTAATGTGATGACGGAGAAGAATAACCGTCCATTGATGCAAAGGAAGAAAGTTTATATACCAAAATCCAATAAATAATGGCTTGACAGGAATGCCATTGGTACTATTCGAAAGGGATTAAATGGTGATGAGATTTGTTAGTGTATAAGTCTCAATAACCGTTATACCAAGGGAGTAGTGAATTGGTATATTAAAAATTCTTTTGAAAACTAAGTGTAAAATCAAGACTTTTAGCAACCAAGAATTCAAAAACAAGTAAGTGATTTTCCTAATCAAGTTTTCAACAATAAATTGCAAAGAAAAAATAATAAACAAAGGTAAACTATTGTTCTTATGTCAAGTGCAAGCAAAGCATAAATAATGAATAAAGATAAAATATTTTCCTAAGCAAAAGCAAGCGATAAATCACAACGCGAAAAATTAAAGCAAGACACGATTTTTATAGTGGTTCGGCTTTCTTTAGTGCTTACATCTACTCCCTTGGAACACCAAGGAATATTAAATCCACTAAGGGAAATGAGCTGTTTTACGGGATCAAGCGAAACCCTCATAATAGCTTTTTCACAAGATAAAGTGAAACCTTTATAATAGCTTTTTTATGGGATCAAGTGAAACCCTTCAACAATGATTTTTAAACGGGCTTAACCATAAACCCACAAGTAGATTTGCAAGGTTAAGCTAGAACCTTTACAAATATATATATGTATAAAGAAGTATAGCAATGGGTTTGCCTCACAAAGGCTGGGTGTTAGATGTTTAAGTTTTGGTATGAAAAGAAGTAATCTCAGAAAAATTAGCTCAAGCACTTTCAAAAGAGTGAGCTTTTTGGCTTTTGAATGCTTGTTGAAAGGCTAAAATGAAAGCTAGAGAGGAACAATAAGCTTGAGGGTTTCTTTAGGTTTTTTTCTTTAGTGATGGTATTCTCTTACTTCAAAATGACTCAAATAAATCTATTCACAGTGCCAAGGATATTTGGAGCTGTTAGGTATAAGTTTGAATCAAATTTTCCCATTGTTGAAGCTTAAAGATCGACTACCAAGCTCTTAATATGGACAATGTTCTTTAAAAATCTTGAAGTAGGGATTTTATAGTCTATTAAATTTGTCCTATAGTCAATCTAACTCCAAAGAGTGTGAAACTTTGAAGTTTTGAACTTGAGCATCGACTACCATGCCTTGAGGATCGACTGGGTTTCCTTGAAGTTGGGTTTTGTGAAATGCTACTGTTCAAGGATCGACTATTGCTTGATCAGAATCGATTAAAGCTCTTTCCATCTTGATTTTTCATTTGTTCTGGTCGAGGATCAACTATAACTACACAAATGTCTAAGTTCTGTGTGATCATTGCCTAAGGATCGATTGCCTCATTTAAAGGATTGACTATGGCTATCTCAAATCTTGTTTCCTTGTTCGTTCTTGCCTATTTGCCATAAGATCGATCGATACTCTGCTAACATCGACTAGAGCTTCATTTCCTTAAGATTTCTTGTCATTGTCGCACTTCACTTTTGCTATTTCATCCTTCATTTCTTTCTTGTGATCTAAAATCAAGTTAAGGCATGTTTGCTTTTTGTTTCTTTGGCTGAATATTTAATTTTTGAAAATTTTTTATATTTTTCTAATGATGATTAACTTTAAAAACAATTGTAGTATGATGTTAGGAGACTAAAAATATGGTTTAGACAATTTTAAATGCTTGTCATTAAAATCAAGATGTCATGTTCTTTTGTCAAATCAAAACATAAGATATTACAATATTAACAATCTCCCTTTTTTTTAATTGACAAAATCATGAGCATATTTGCATTTGAAATCTCTTGAAAATTTCCCTTAAATCTATCAGTCTTTATGCCCTTGTTTGAAAACATTTAAGAACTTAAAGTTCAAGTGAGAAGGGTAAGAAATGAGTAAGAACTTTAAGATTCACCCCCTCAACATATGCATGATGTTTTCAAAATAAGTTTCACCCTTGAAATAACTTAAGAGCATTTATTTCCACATGCTCATAAACCTTTTCCCCCTTTTTGTTATATCAAAAAGGTTAAAAAGTGTGAACTTTACTACTTTAATTCAAGAGACAATGGTTAGCGAAAATAATCAAATATCTAAGCATTAAACTCAACACTCTTAACCATGAATCCAAAGTCATGATACTTGGGCTATTATTGTGTATGTAGAAATGTTTATTTAGTATTTAATATGAAAAATATAAAATATAATAAATGGGTAAGTAAATAAGAAAATATGCAATATAAAAATATAAAATACAATGTGTGATTTGTTGATACTTTTAAGAAAATGAAATAGTGGACCATAATATGACGAACAATAAAAATATAATAATAAATAATGCCTTGAAGAACTTCAAAAAAATAAGGTAGGAGAGATAAATGTTTTATGGGAAATTTTAAAAAATGATAATATATACACACAAATAGATTTTATATAGCAAAAATACAAAGATATGCAAATAATAAAAGCAAGAAAAATATATACATAATAAAGAACAATATATAATATAAAGGTTTTGAAAAGACAATAAATTATTTAATTAATTTAGAATAGTGAAAAGTCGTTAATTCCAAATAAATTGGGACCCCTCCAGAATAATGGGAGGTTCTCAATTTTAGTAGTCTAATATTATATGAATATTTATTCAAAATAATAAATTTTATAAAAAATTATAAATAAAATGTATAGCAACATATATAATGAATATAAGCGTAATAGACAAACAAGAAGAAGAATAACAAAAAATGAATGAGAACTTATTATTTGAGTCATACCGATGATAGAATTTTGACTATGGACATAAGAAGTGGCAATCTCGAGTTAACTTTCTTAGGTGAGGTATTTGATTTAAACTCCACCATTACGATGATAGAGTTTTAATCTTAAATCTCAACATTTTAATTCAAACAAAAATATTTTGTTAATAAAAGAATATTAAGAAAAATGAAAACAATAATAATAACAATGCTAAATATATGGTATAAGAAAAAATGATAAACATTGAAATTTTATCACGTCATGCACCATCATTGCATTATTTAAATGTCATAGCATCTCAATATATTTTTTATGCAAGTCAAGACCTCGATGATGGGACTTTTCGAGAAGTTTGCGAAGGCCAATCTACTTAGAGAATTCCCTAGGTGAAAGAATATCTTCGAATCCCACTAATATGATAGGAGGGTTCAAAGAATGTTCTTAATAAAAAGCCTCTATTCATATTAGGGTCTGCATTACATGAAAATGTTTTACCCGTAAATGATTACTCTAATAATCGAATTTGCTTGATAAACTTGCGAAGGCAAGTTTTCTCGAGTAGTTCCCTAAATGAGACAGTATCTCTGGTCTCAATAGTATGACGGGCATATTCGAGAAATATTCTCAATAAAAGATTTTCATTTGGCATCTTATCGAGATTTATACCATGTATTTCATAATTACATCATGTGCACATTATACAAATAAACCAAATAATGGACTTTTGGTCATAAACAAAAACAAAAACAAAAAAATCAAACACTAAATTATGATTAAGATAAATGTGATAAAAATTAAGAATTAAGGCTAACTAAGGATAACACATGATTAATTGGTACAGTTATTTGAACTGAGGCATTGTGAGGGTGCTAGTACTTTTCCCGCATGTAACCATAATCCCAAACCCGAACAGTGTTCTATAGACTAGAATCTATTTCGTCAAAATGAACTTAGGTTAAGCTTAAGTAATATTTTAAAGAAATGGACTCAAATAGTGGCCAATCGCACCTTGACCAAAAAAATTGGTGGTGACTCTCAAATTTTCATGTATAGCGATTCGGTTCTCGAACCCGCAAGTAATGACACTTGTCAGGCTGTATGGAGGTTGAAATTGAAATGCCCCATACTTTGATATGGTGATAAATAAAGATTATCGAATGCTAATCGAGGCTAATTATAATGTTTAAACGTGATCAAAGACGAAAGGAGTAGTTTAGGATAAAATGATCTGCACGCGAGAAAATAATAATAAAATAATAATAATTTTATCGAAAGAGAATTTGTGAGATAAAAGGTGATTCGGAAGTCAAGTGAGGCATAATAAGGTATTTAGGTACTAAGGAGATAAAATAAAATTTTTAAAATAAAATAATATTTTATTAATAAAATAATATTAAAATATTAATCTTTAACCGGATGTTGAAATTAGTCATGAATAAGGATCATATGGTTGATCCAAGTGAGGGTGAAGAAATACAAGTGAATTTTTGTAGAAATGAGTGACAAAAGTGAAATACGAGTGTTTTGTTAAGTCGAACCAACGCGGATAAGTAAATATTTAAATATTGTGGTAATACCGTGTTGTAGTGCAATTTTTATATTTCGGGGGTACACACATCGAGGAATGAAACTAGATGAGAATTGAAATTTTTAGACGTATTAAAATGATCGAATTTAACATATAAAAGTTAAAGGATATGTAATGGAAATTAATGAGAAAAATAAAATGAACATAGAGTATATATATATATAGGACCAAAATGGGCAGCCGCCCATGTGGTCAATAGAAGAGTCAAAGACTCTTTACTTGGTGAATTGGAGGGGGGGCCGACCGTGTGGAGCAAAAAGTGAAGGAAGAAAAATTTGTGATGTGGCCGGCCATGATGAAATAATGTGGAAGTTTGTGGAACATTCAAGAAAATATATATATATATATATATATATATGTGTGTGTGTGTGTGTGTGTGTGTGTGTGTGTGTGTGTGTGTGTGTGTGTGTGTAATTGACCAAGCTAAGTGAAGAAGACCAAGAATAAGAGGGAGGTCGGTTGAGGGAGTGTAAAAGAGAAACCAAAGGACAAAGAAGAAACAAAGAGAAAGAAAAACAAAAAGAAAACCGTGAGTGAGAAAGAAAAATAAAAGGAAAAGAGAGTTGAGTTGAGGGGTTGTTTTTGTTACCATTCAAGAAGGGAAAGAGAGCCATTTAAGGGCTGATTTTAGAGGCTGAAAAGTGTCATTTTTTTGTTGGTTTTGGAGGCTGAAAAATGCCATTTTTTTGCTGGTTTTGGAGGCCAAAAAGTGCAAAATTTTGCAGCAGAAAATTGAAGGTTTTGAGGTGCTGTTTTGATGGTTAATTGTGGTTGTTTTGACTGTAAATTTTTTTGAGGGAAAGGTGCAGCTTAATTGCTGAAATTTTAAGGAGAAACAGAGCAGCATAGCTACTGATTTTGAAGCAAAAATAAGCAGCCTTAGCTGCTGAAAAATTAAAAGTTTAAAGGCGAGAAAGGGTGACCGGTGGTGAGAAGGAGAAAGAGGCAAAGGAAGAGAGTGGGACGGTTTGTGCATGTGAAGAGAAGAAAAAGAATGACAAACAAGGCTACTGGACAGTGGGAGAGAAAGAAAGAAAAAAAAAGAAAAGAAAAGAAAAGAAAAGAAAGGAAAAGAAAATAACAAGATAGAAAATGGGCATGGCCCAACAAGATAGAAAATTGGACATGGCTCAATAAAGGAAGAATGGGCATGGCCCAATGAAAAAGAAATGGGAGAAGTCCATGAATAAGAGTCCAAAAACACCAAAGGAAGAAAAATTCAAAAGAAAAAGAAGGTGGAGATTTGGGCCAACCTAGCTTAATTGGGTAAAATTCTTTACTCTTCTCCATGATTTATTGTGAAATTGGACTATATGAAGGCTAGCTTATTTTATTTAATTATGCATTGGTTAGTTGGTGATATGAAGTAAATTTAAGTTCCTTAGAAGGTTGAAATAGGCACTTAATACCGTAAATAAGTTACCAGTGTTAATAATCTAAAGAATTACGTGAACGAAGGATACAATTAATTATAGTAAAATTATATTAAAACATGAATTAGGTGAGTGGATTTATAATAGAATGAGAGGGAGAAAAATAGAATTGATGCACTAAATGTATTGAATTTAAATGGTTGCTAGGAAAGCGTGTTGAACGAAGTAGGTGACGGGCAATTAGGTATAATTATACGCATATATGAATCAATAGCAACGTAGAAATCCCGCTATTGTGAGGTGAGTAACATTACCATCATTTTAATTATCTAAAGTATGTTTTTAATCGATTTTGGTGAAATTTTATGAAAATGAGTTTAAATGGTAAATTTTTGTTTTTTACAAATAAAATGTGTTTACATGAAAAGATTTTATAAATTGTCTTAAAATCGAATAATGATTTTGAAAAATAGAGTAATTGGAGACCACTTGTTATATTGTAAATTTATGATTTGAAATCGAATGGCTTATGACAATATTTGCATGAATGGCTGAATTGATATTTGTATTGAAATCTATGAAATATGTATTTAGTCTTGAAAGGCTGTGAATTACAATAATTGTCATAATCTTGTTATTGAATTTTATTGTATGGTGGGTTTAGCTTGCTACAGTGAGCGGATTCTATGGACCAGCCTATTAGAGGGGCACAGAACCGGATATATATATGTACCTCGGTCGGAGAGGCGCGTAGGGTATCTCCTGAGGTATGGATAGAGTTCACGTCACGTCGAACCACCTCGTGATGATGAACTCCGCTAACGCCAAGGAACGGCTGTGTTTTTCTCAAACTAAAAATATGTTTTACGTGTATACAAAATTTTAACAGCCTTGGCGGGCTCGAGTGTACGCCTCTAATCAAGGTGTCATCGAGTACTATTTGATAGCATGAGCCAAATTTTTATGGAAGTCATAAGCCTTAATGAGAAATTAAATGAAATACAACCGTTTGCATGGGTTGGGATAAATTTTCAAATTATGAAATACTTAAAAATGATGGGATATTTTAATTGTCTCATTTTACTCGGCTTTAGCTGATTTAAATGATGTTTGTTTACTCATTGGGATTTTATAATCTCACCACCTTCTTTTCCACCCATTTCAAGCTCAGAGTAGGCTGTAGATAGCTGATTCCATTGAGGGCTTCCATTGAACTTGCGTCCTCCGAACTGTAGGTTCATCGTTTTCCTCACTTCTACTTATTCGTGGGCCCGCTTGATATTGTAAATTAAATTGAATTAATTTAAATGCATTGGTTTACTGTGTCACAGTATGAATGAAATTATTTTGCTTTTATGTTACAAAAAGTATTTACATATAACACTAAAATTACTGTTTATAAGAAAATAAAATATTTTATTGAATATTTTGTTTTATCTTCTCATTATATTCAAATAATTATAATTTCATTTTAAATAAAGGTTTTAGATGCTTAAACTTATTTTTGATTGTGAATTATGCGATTAATACTTGCTTACTAAATTTTTAACTGGTTTCAAAATATTTTAGGTGAAAAATGACCAAAACACCCTTGTAATACGAAAACTTTTATTTTATCTGTTTTAAGTTGAAAATAGCTCAAAATCGTTTGGAACAAAATATTTGGCAATGATTACTCACCTGGGAAAATGAGAAACTGATATTAAGCCTTGCAGAGTTCCGGTTGGCATTCCGGGAGATGAGTGCCCATCGGGGCACTGCTGCGGTTGTCACGGGCTCGAGGAGAGTTTCGGGTCGTGATAGAAATGCTATCTCAACATTTCAATTATGATGAGCAACAACTTTTTGAGTCAGATAAAGGGATAATTGAAATATTTAAAGCTGAGAATAATGCATGGGAACAATTAAGACAAATAGATTTACAATTAATTCCCTTTTTAGGTGAACAAAAGGAAGTTCCTTTAAATAATGGAGATGATGATTAGGCAGAGGACATTGAACCTATTACAATGATAGAAAGGGTAGAAGTAAGCCAAGAGGCAAGAAAAACATCTAGCAAACTGCATAAAAGGTTTGCATAAGGGATAAGGGATTGCATAGTGGTAAACTATTGCAAATCGAGGCAAATAAGGTTGGTAATAATTCTATTGCGGAAGAAGCAAAGAAGGTGTGGGAAGTGAGTGGTTTACTGGGTATGGAATTTGTGGATGCTAGGGAAGCTCTAAGGGAAACTATCATAGCATTAGAGTAGGAGGAACAAAGAGGTAATCCATAAGGCGACGAAAATTTGCCAAACGCAGTGTAAGGTATTTATCAAATGAAATTTTTAACATGGAATGTACGGGGTTTATGTAGAGGTGAAAAAAGAAGGGTAAGGAGGAGGATAATAACTAAAGAAAATCCTTCAATGGTTTTCTTTCAAGAAACCAAGTTAAAGAATAAATTAAATAATTTGTTTAAGTCGTTATCTTGTAAAATGAGAATATGTGCTGAGTGTGTAGGCGCTGAAGGTTTAGTTAGGGGATTAATTACAATGTGAAGAGATGATTATTTTACTATGTAGGATAGTGTTTTGAATAAACATTATATTTTGTTATGGGAAGGGTGCAAGGTGTTTTGAAGGGTTGTGGGTGTTTAAACGACTATGCCTCTAATGATGACATGCCGATGGCAAATTTATGGATTGAATTGATGAGTGTTAAATGCAAAGAGAAGAAATGTGGTGGTGTGTGGGTGGAGATTTTAACTCTATTAAATATGAAGAGGAAAAGATTGGGAAAGTTGATGTACATAGATCAACAATGTACATAAACTGTTAGTTGAGTTGCCTATGGTTGGTGGGAATTTACATGGTGTAGATCGATAATGTACATATACTATTAGTTGATTTGCCTATGGTTGGTGGGAAATTTACATGGTGTAGTAGAAGAGATGAGGCTACCTTTTCCAAGTTAGACAAGTTTTTAATTAAGGTTGATTGGCTTAATTGTTATGATAATGTGATTCAAAAATGTTCGCCTAGGTCTTTGTCTGATCATAATCTAATTATATTAGGGGGAAAACTACAATTAGGGCCTTCAACCTTTTAAGGTTTTTAATTACTAATTAGAAGATCAGAGATTCCATATGTTGATTTCAAATACCAGGAAAACAGCTACGTTGGGGAACAAAAAAAGCCCTACCGTATGGAGAGGCCTCAAAAATTTGAGACCTGTTATTTGTGAATGGCACAAGTGTTAGTATGGTGCGATGAATCTTAGAAAGAAGGAATTAGAGTTTGATCTACATAACATGGATGTTGAGTGCTAGAATACAGTGGGGAACTATAATAGAAGGAATGAGGTGATGTAGAAAAGAGTAAAACTGTGGAATCTGTAAAGAGTTGAAGAGCAAAAATGGAGGCAACAATTAAGAAGTTGTTGAGTGAATGAAGGGGATAGAAATACCAAGTATTTTCATGCCATAGCTTTTGAGAGAAAAAAAATAATCGAATGATTAGCATCATGATCAATAACTAGAGTATTGATGAGCCCAATTTAATTAAAAGGGAGGTACAAAAACATTTTTCTAAATTGTATAGTGTTAAAAAAACTATGAAACTTGTGGATTTGAACTATGGTGTTCGAAAGTTAAGTGTGGAGGTAGCTTCAGAATTGGAAAAACCATTTGCAGAACAAAAAGTTTGGGGAGTATCTTGTCAATTCAGTGCACACAAGTATACGTATCGAATAAGGAATATAGACAGTAAGTCCAGAATTGTATCCCACAGGGATTTGTCCTTAATTTTCACTAACTACTAAAATTATCCCAAATTAATCTTATTCAAGTAACTCAATTTTATAGAAAATAAATTACAACTAAATTTAATCAAACACTAAACTAATTAACGAACGTTAAAAATTCATTAAAGAGGCAATAAATTAAAACCTAGGATTGTAGGTTCATTCTACATTTCACTTAACATTCGTTTCTCTTTTTATTTACATTCATAGGTGGTTTTGCTAGCCTAGAATCCAAACTTATTCATAAGTCTCCGTCAAGATGCTTGTACAAATACCTAACTTAATTGGGTTACTATATGTCTACAGTAATTAATTAAATATGATTAATTAAGCTAGTGTTCTAATTTAATTATATATGGCATTTAGACGTATGTTTGCGTTAATTGCGAATTAGATCACCTATTCTCTAAGTGACATGAACATACACTATTCAAAACTTAGTTCAATCTAAAATCACTCTATTGAGTCTCAATCAAATTCATAAATCATTCAATTGTTGGCCAGACAATCAAAAACTTTATGAGCATATTTGAATAAACATAACCATACTCATTTATAATAAATAAAAGAGAAACAAATATTCATATTACATGTTAAAATCCACCACAATCTTAGAAAAATAGTTTAGCTCATGATAACTAAAGCAAACATGTTTTCATCAAACAATTCATGTTCACTGCAAACGAAAAAGAGATAACAAAACTAGAGTCAGAAACAATTTTCTATAAAATCCAATCTTCACTTTTCTTGCTTTCTTCTCGTTTTTCTCTTATGTAAAACCACTATTTTTCTCTAAAAAAGCTACCACTCACTCCTTTCTAATTCTCTATTGAAAAAACCTATTTATAGACCCTTAAAAAGCTCTAATAAATCAAAATCCGAAGTGCAGAAAAAATAGTCGTGGTGGCACTACAGCACTGGGTGATTGGTGCCGCTTCTTCTGTTTTGATACACCACATTCCAGTGGCCTGGTGCTGGCTATTCAAGGTCGTGGTGCTAGGTCCTCTAGTTTCCCCTTGTGAAGACTATTACATTGCTCTAAATTTGACAAGGATTTTTACCACTATCTGATCAGAATTAGGCAAAGTGATAAACATAAAAGTTGTAGCCTTTCCTCTTAGCTTTCTAGTGGTCTAAGAATTTCATCGATCAGACTTTTGTAGTACGAGTTATACCTAAAATACCATATCATATTTAGTAAAAATCTACGCCTAGCCATCTTTACGTGGTTCACTCTCATGAAGCTTTATGCACTTGAGAACCTTCAAAACAAAGACTAAATCAGTGATGGATCAAATTAGGACTTTCAACATGAAAATTAGCTGAAATTACTTGAATTAAAGTAGTTCAACATGCATTAAACTTAATAACGAAAAAACATAAAAACTATTTAAAATCAACTTGAAAACACTAAGACTTGGCTATTTTTAGCAATCAAAATGTGACAAAATAACTATATAATAGAGTTATCACATTCCCAAACTTACTATTTTGCTAGTCCTTGAGCAAAACCTAAGATAAAAATAACATAATATAGGAAAACATCAAACTAGGAGTAGGTTGCACCAGGCCATTGATCACCTTTAATTTCCTCATAAATTATCTCGTTTTCTAAACTCAATGAAAAACACAAATATTATCAAAGTTCACATTACATCCAAATGGAAGCTCATTTTTGAATGGATTGTCGTGTGCGTGTGAAATCTCTTGTAGTGTATATTATGCACTCGATATAGGTTTATGCTCATGCAAACTTCAAACTGGTTTAAAGTTTCATATGTTTGCTTTTCATCTCCTTCTCCATTAATGTAGGCTAGCACTTAGCTAAGGATTTTTAGGACTTTATTCGGGTTGTAATGTGTGGCTAGGGTCAAAGTAAGATATAGGACAATATGTAGCTTAAATCACCCTAAGCACATAAAATAGTCTTATTTTTCTTTTCCTTGCACTTTTCATTCAACAAACATTTTTTTTTCTCAATTAAACCCCCCCAAACTTGCCTGTTTCATTGGTAGTGGAATGAATGCTTCATAAAAATTTTGCATTTTTCTCTACACTTCATGTTTTCCTCTTTTTCATCAAATAACTCAACATATATTTCCTAAAACAATATATATGCTTAGTAGTGAAGGTTGTAAAATTGAAAATTTACTCAAAAGGTAAGCTAATTTATTCATGTGTTTAACCAAAGAAAAAGACAATTTAAGCTTAAAGGGGTATACTCATGATAAAACTGTAATTAGGTTAGCTTGAAAGGCTCAAACGGTCCAAGATGACCTAAGTCATCTCCCTAACTAATTATAGCCTATGATTTCACCTCATGGAAGAGTCAAACAAATTCTAAAACTCCAAATATGGTTTAAAAAATTTACATTTACATAAGCTTTCTTTAAAGGTACATAATACTTCAATGCAAGAGATATAGTGCTTAATTATGGAATCTCATCATATCATGATGCTAAACATAAGAATTCACATAACAATTAAACAATATTCATTCTTATTATGAGCAAAAGATTAATAAGATAATTGATTGTCATCATTGGATAAGTGAATCAAATAAATTGGCACAACTAACTCTAATTGAAAATCTCAAAATATGCATACAATTAAATGATGAACAACTTAACTAAACTTAAAGTCTAAAAAAAAACATAAATGCACAAAAAAGCAATGAAAGCTTAAAACTAAAAAGTTCCCCCGCCCTCAAACTTAAAGTTAACATTATCCCCAGTGTTACTAAAAGTAAAATCCCTTTGGTTACTCCTCCTCCTCATCCTCATCAATGTTGAGGTCCTCTAGCATTGTTGGAAAGCTAGACATGTCTATCCCTATATGGTGTGTGCAAGCCTAAAACATTTGCTCCATCATTCTCGTACACTCTGCTTGATACACCACATGACATTCTAGACACTCCATTCTCTATGGGATGGTGAAATTTGTCTAACATAGTGGAGGTCTTGGTGCAAAGGATGAACTCCTACCAACAGCAGAATGTTCCTGAGCTTGGAACTTGTGAATGATGTCAGCATCTAAAGAAATTTGCGGATGCAAAAGCTTTTTGTTGTTAGTCCATTACACGTCGACATGAATGCACAATGCAATGATGAGTAACGGGTAGCACAGGCCTTCTTTAATAAAAAAACTTCTGCACTTTTATTGCATGTTAATGGAAGAATGTTGCTCAACCTATTTGAATCTTGTGGTTTTGTGCAAGAAAATGGAGATTCTTGAAGTTTAGGTGAATGGGTGGGAGCAATTTCTACCTTTGGTAGAGAGAAAATAAAAAAATTTTGAAACTAGGGTTTAAAATGAAGAAAAAGGAGCAAATAAAGTTTAAATAAGTGGAAGGGGGTCGATCCCAGCATCACGGCACTAGCCTTCTGACGCCGCGGTGCTGAGGTCTCAAGTTTAACACACTTTTTTTCAATTCAACGCCATGGTGCCAATGGTCTGGTGCCTTGATGTTGGGTGACTAGTGCCACGGCATCAGTAATGTTGCCTTTTTTTTATAAACAAAAATAATAAACTTGCAAAAGAAAACAAAAAAAATTAGTAATCGAACATCAAAATTTTAAACGTAAAAATTCAAAATTTAACTAAAATAGACTAAGTGCAAAAAAAACTTGAGTTGTCTCATAAGTAGCGCTTTCTTTATCGTCTTTAGCTGGTCTCTCTATGTCGCTTAACTAGGTTAGGAAAGACTAATAGAGGATTGAAAGACAAAGAAGACTTAGTCGACTAAGAACTAAGTTAGTCGACTAAGAGCCTACTGCCAGAAATTTGAACTTCAAGACAAAAACAACTTAATCAACTAAAAAGGAAGTTAGTCGACTAAGTGCTCACTGTCAGAAACTGGGGTCAGAAGACAGAAACGACTTAGTCGACTAAGAGCGTAGTTAGTCGACTAAGAGCGTAGTTAGTCAACTAAGATCATTCTGCCAGAAAATTTGAATTGAGCACTAGAAGACAAAATAACGGCTGGAAACGGCTAATTTCTGTCTCCAACGGCCAGAATTGATTTTACAAGTATTTGAAGCCTCTTCAACAGTCAAAAACAAGATAGAGAAGCCATCCATTGTGATTTTGAGCTTAGATGACTAAAAACCTTCTATTTACACTTATAATTTACTCTCATCCTTTGAAATAGTGTTGAGCTTAGCTTTATACATCTTAGATCAGTTAAGTGATCAATTGGAGCACTAGGATGTCAATTTACATTAGAGCTATAAATTATGAAATATGGGACGTCATAACTGATGGACCCTTTATTCCCTCAACTTTGAATGTAGTAACTAAATAGTTGATGCCTAAGCCAAGGTCTAAATGGACTGAGGCTGAAACTAAGAGAGTCCAAACAACTTTTAAGGCCATCAATACATTGCATTGTCCCTTGGCCCCCACTGAATTCAACAATGACTCAAGCTGTACAATAGCTAAACAAGTGTGAGATAAACTTAGAATAATCCATGAAGGGACTTCTCAAGTCAAGGAGTCCAAAATAGCCCTCTGGACACATAACTATGAAATGTTCAAAATGGAGCCTGGTGAAGACATCACCAACATGCTAGATAGATTCACAAACATCACAAATAAATTGAGTCAGCTAGGTAAACCAATACCTGATCATGAAATAGTTAAAAGACTTCTTAGAAGCCTACCAAAAAATTGGAAGCCTAAGTGACTGCAATCCGAGAGGCCAAGGACCTAAATGTTATTACCTTACATAAGATTTGTGGTTCTCTCCTTACTCATGAGCTGGAGCTTAAAGAGGAAGAAGAAGAAAATAAGAGGGAAGCAAAGGAAAAGAAAAAGAGCATTGCACTTAAAGCCAACATCTTTAAAGAAGAGTTGGAAGAGCTGTCATGTGATGATGATGAAGAGTTAGCTCTGGTTGCAAGAAAATTCAGAAAGCTTATGGGAAGAAGAAATCGGAGACTAGCTAGAAAAGGGTTTAAAAAATATCAAGGTGCTTCATGGAAAATCAGAAACAAAAATGACTCTAACAAAAAGAAGGAGCTGATCTACTACGAGTGCAAGAAACCTAGTCACTTCAAGTCCGAATGTCCATTGCTGAAAGATGAGACTCCAAAGAAAAACAAGAAATCTAATAAAGCAATGGTGGCAGCTGCATGGTCGGACAGAGACACATCAAGCTTTGAAGCTGAAGATGAAAAATCTGAGGAAAGAGCAAACGTCTGTCTGATGGCACAAGATGATGAAACCAAGGTTGAGTTGCATTTAAAGAAAACATGTTCAAGAGCTCAACTCAAGGAGAAGAAACCTTGGTATATGGACAGTGGCTGCTCAAGGCACATGACAGAAGATGAAATGTTATTTGCTCAACTGGACAAAAGAAAGGGAGGTACCGTATCTTTTGGTGACGATTCAAAACGTAAAATCCATGGTATATGAATGGTTGGTAAAAACTCTCAAACGCAAATCAGTCATATGTTATTGGTTAATGGCTTGAAGCATAATTTATTGAGCATTAGTCAATTATGTGACAAAAGATTTAAAGTATGTTTTGATTCAAATAAGTGTGAAGTAATAGACATAGGTACAAACAAAGTCTCATTTATAGGAAAGAGATTGAAGAATATGTATGTTGTTTTTCTTGAGGATCTTGAAATAGATAATGAAATATGTCTTGTTGCAAATACTGAAAATGATAGTTGGTTATGGCATAAGAGATTAAGACATGTAAGCATGCATACCATGTCAAAACTAATCAAGAAAAATCTAGTTGTTGGACTGCCAGACATAAAATTTGAAAGTGACAAAATATGTGATGCTTGCCAACTAGGAAAATAAGTTAAAACATCCTTCAAGACTAAGAAGATTGTGTCAACATCTAGACCTTTTGAATTGTTACATATTAATTTATTTGGTCCAATAAGCATAACTAGCTTAGGAGGAAAATCTTATGGCTTTGTAATAGTTGATGACTACTCTTGATATACTTTGGTTTATTTTCTTGCTCATAAGAATGATGCTCTATTAGCTTTTATAAGTCATTGTAGGAAAGTAGAGAATGAAAAAGGACTAGCCATAGTTAGCATAAGGAGTGATCATGGAGGAGAATTTGAAAGTGATGATTTTGAGAAATTTTACAATGAAAATGGGTTGGATCACAATTTCTCTGCACCTAGAACACCCCAGCAAAATGGAGTTGTAGAGAGGAAAAACTGAACCTTAAAAGAAATGTGTCACGACCCGAAACTCCCCTCTAACCCGTGACAACCCCCGCGGTGCCCCGATAGGCACTCATCTCTCGAAATGTCAACCGAAACCCTACAAGGCTTAATATCAGTTTCTCATTTTCCCCGGTCAGTAACCGTTGCCAAATATTATGTTCTAAAGGATTTTGAGCTATTTTCAATTTAAAACAGATAAAATAAAAGTTTTCATCTCATAGGGGTATTTTGGTCATTTTTCACTGAAAACTTTGAAACTAGTTAAAAATGTGGTAAGCAAGTACCAATCACATAATTTACAATCAGAAATAAGTTTAAGCATCTAAAAACTTTATTTAAAATGAAATTATAATTATTTGAATATAATGAGAAGATAAAACAAAATGTTCAATAAAATATTTTATTTTCTTATAAATAGTAATTTTAAAGTTATACGTAAATACTTTTTGTAACGTAAAGCAAAATAAATTCATTCATACTGTAACGCAATAAACTAGAGTATTTAAATTAATTTAAATTTATAATATCAAGTGAGCCCACAATAACCAGAATTAAAGAAACTGTGAACTTACAGTTTGGAAGACGCAATCCAATGAAAATCCCCGATGGAACTAGCTATCTATAGCTTACTCTGAGCCTGAAATGGGTGGAAAGGAGGGTGGTGAGATTATAAAATCCCAGTGAGTAAACAAACATCATTTAAATCAACTAAAGCCGAGTAAAATGAGACAATTAAAATATCCCATCATATTTTGTATTTCACCATTTTGAAAATTCATCCCAACCCATGCAAACGGTTGTATTTCATTTAATTTCTCCTTAAGAATTATGACTTTCATAAACATTTGGCTCATGCCATCAAATAGTACTCGATGACACCTTGATCAAAGGCGTACATTCGAGCCCGCCAAGGCTGTTAAAAATTCATATTTCGCATAAAACACATTTTTATTTCGTTTTGAAAACACAGCTGTTCCTTGGCGTTAGCGGAGTTCATCATCACGAGGTGGTTCGGCGTGACGTGAACTCTATCCATACCTCAGGAGATACCCTACGCGCCTCTCCGATCGAGGTACATATATATATCCGGATTCCGTGCCTCTCTAATAGGCTGGTCCACAGAACTTGCCCACTACAACAAGCTAAACCCACCATACAATAAAATTCAACTGTAGCATGACATGGTAATTATTTTATTCTACAGCCTCTCAAGGCAAATCAATAATTCATGCATTTTCAACACATTTAGCAATTAAACCATTCATGTCAATATTGCCATAAGCCAATCAGTTAAAACCTTAAATTTACAATACGTCAAATGGTCTCCAATTGCTCTATTTTCAAAAACCGTCATTTAATTTCAGGACAATTTATAAAATCATTTCATTTAAACTCATTTTTTTATAAACATAAAGATTTACCATTAAAGCTCATTCTCATAAAATTTCACCAAAATCGAATAAAATATACTTTAGATAATTAAAATGATGGTAAGGTTACTGACCTCACAATAGCGGGATTTCTAGGTCACTATTGATTCGTATACGCATACAATTATTCCTAATTACCAATCATATACTTTGTTCGACACGCTTCCACCATAACTTTCCTAGCAATAATTTAAATCCACTATATTAATGCATCAATTCCACTTCTCTCTCTCATTCTATCATAAATCCACTCACCTAATTTACATCTTCATATATTTTTACTATAATTAATTGCATCCTTTACTCACGTAATTCTTTAGATTATTAACGCCGGTAACTTATTTATGGTATTAAGTGCCTATTTCAACCTTTTAAACAACTGAAATTTACTTCATATCACCAACTAACCAATGTATAATTAAATAAAATAAGCTAGTCTCCATATAGTCCAATTTCATAATAAGTCATGGAGAAGAGTAAAGAATTTCACCCAATTAAGCTAGGTTGGCCCAAGTCTCCATTTTTTTTTTGGACTTTTCTTCCTTTGGTGTTTTTGGACTCTTTTATGATTTCTCCTCAACTTATTTCTATTGGGCCATGCCCATTTTCCTTTCTTGTTGGGTCATGCCCATTTTCCTTCCTTATTACTTTCTTTTCTTTTCTTTTCTTCTATTTTTTTTTCTTTCTTTCTTCCACCGTCCAACAACCCTTGTTGTCTTTCTTTTTCTTTTCTTCACATGCACAAACCGTCCCAATTTCTTCTTCTATCTCCCTTTCACCACCGGCCACACTTTCTTGCCTTTTATCCTTCAATTTTTCAGCAGCTAAAGCTACTCATATTGGCTTCAAAATCAGCAGCTAAGCTGCTCTGTTTTTCCTCAAAAATTCAACAGTTAAGCTGCACTTTTCCCTTCAAAAATTAGCAGCCAAAACAACAACAATTAGCCACCAAAATAGCACCTTACAACCTTCAAATTTTGCTGCAAAAATATGCACTTTTTAGCCTCCAAAACCAACAGTAAAGTTGCACTTTTTGGCCTCCAAAATCAACAGAAAAATAGCTCTTTTCAGCCTACAAAATCAGCCCTTAAATGGCTCTCTTTTCCTTCTTAAATGGTGTCAAAACCGGCCCCTCAACTCAACTTTCTTTTTCTTTTGTTTTTCTTTCTCTCTCGGCTTTCTCTTTGTTTTTTTTTTGTTTTTCTTTCTCTCGGCTCTTTCTTTGTTCTTCTTCATTTAACTCATTCAATTATATATATATATATATATATATTTTATGCCTTCATGAATCTTCCACATTGTTCCACATAACCGGCCCTTTCAATAGTTTTTTTAATTTTTTTTCTTCCTTCACCTTTTTGCTCCACATGGTCGGCCCCCTCCAGTTAACCAAGTAAAGAGTCTTTGACTCTTTTATTGACCATATGGGCGGCTACCCATGTTGGTCTTCTAAGATATATATATATTTATATACTATTATTACTTTACTATATGTTCATTTTATTTCTCTCATTAATTCCACTACATATCCTTTAATCTTTATATTTCAATTTCGATCTTTTTTGATGCGTCTAAAAATTTTAATTTTCATCTAACTTCCTTTCTCGGTGCGTGTACCACCGAAATATAAAAATTGCACCTCAACGCGGTATTACCATAATATTTAAATATTTACTTATCCGCATTGGTTCGACTTAACAAAACACTTGTATTTCACTTTTGTCACTTATTTTTACAAAAATTCACTTGTATTTCTTCTCCCCCACTTGGATCAACCATATGATCCTTCTTCATGACTGATTTCGACATCTGGTTAAATATTAATATTTTAATATTATTTTATTCTAAAAATTTTATCTTGTCTCTTTGGTACCTAAAATACCTTATTATGCCTCAATTGACTTCTGAGTCACCTTTTTATCTTACAAATTCTCCTCCGATAAAATATTATTATTTTATTATTATTTTCTCGCGTGCGGATCATTTTATCCTAAACTACTCCTTTCGTCTTCCATTACATTTAAACATTATAATTAGCCTTAATTAGCATCCGATAAGATTTATTTATCACCATATCAAAGTATGGGGTATTTCAAAATGGCTAGGACCATGCTATGTGAGAATAACCTACCAAAATTTTTTGGGCTAAGGTAGTGAACACAGTAGCTTATATACTTAATAGAGTCTCAATAAGACCCATGATATCTAAGACACCATATGAACTTTACAAGGGTAGCAAAAACATTTCTCACCTTAGGAGTTTTGGTTGTAAATGTTTTGTATTGAACAATGAAAAACAACCCTTAAGAAAGTTTGATGCAAAAAGTGATGAGGTAATATTTTTAGGATATGCATTAAACTCAAAGGCTTATAGGATTTTTAATAAAAGGACTTTAACCGTTGAAGAATCTATCCATGTAGTTTTTGATGAGTCAAATGTCTTACAAAAAGAAATACATGCTGACGATGAAGATGTAGAAATCCTAAAAAAACAAATGGAAGAAATGAGCTTAGAGAACACTAAGAACAATGAAGGAAGCTCACCTCGAAGAGAAAATGAAACTCCACTTCTAGAAAATTTGTAAAGAACAGAATATCAGCATAGTGATCTTCCAAGAAGTTGGAGATTTGTAAGAGACCATCCACAAGAACAAATCATAGGTGGCATTTCTCAAGGTGTCAAAACTAGAAGAGCAACTAGGGAGACGTGTGAATTTTCAGCCTTCATATCTTAAATTGAGCCTAAAAGTCTTGAAGAAGCTGAAAAAGAGGAAAGTTGGATAATGGCCATGCAAGAGGAACTTGACCAATTCAAAAGAAACCGAGTATGGTCATTAGTACCTAGACCTTCAAATCACCCTATTGTTGGCATTAAATGGGTGTTTAGAAATAAGGTAGATGAGTAAGGAAATGTAGTTAGAAATAAAGTTAGGTTAGTAGCACAAGGTTACAATCAAGAGGAAGGAATAGACTATGATGAAACCTTTGCACCCGTTGCTAAGATTGAAGCCATAAGGTTGTTTTTAGCTTTTGCATGCTTCATGAATTTCAAATTGTACCAAATGGATGTAAAAAGTGCATTTTTAAATGGATTCATTCAAGAGGAAGTATATGTTGAACAACCACCAGGTTTTGAAGATTTTGAAAAACCTGACCATGTTTTCAAACTCTATAAAGCCGTGTATGGATTGAAACAAGCTCCTAGAGCTTGGTATAAAAGGCTTTCAAAATTTCTAGTTGTAAAAGGTTATGTTAGAGGCAGCATTGATACTACATTGTTCATTAAAAGATACTTAAATGATTTAATTGTTGTACAAATATATTTGGATGACATTGTATTTGGTGCAACTAATGAGGCTTTATGAAAGAACTTTGCGAAAGAAATGTAAGGTGAATTTGATATGAGCATGATGGGAAAGTTGAAGTACTTTCTTGGTATTCAAATTAAGCAAAGTAAGGAAGGAATCTTCATCAACCAAGAACGATACACTCAAGATATGCTCAAAAGTTTGATATGCTAAAGCTCAAACCAATCTCCACACCAATGAGTCCATCCACCAGACTTGATCTAGACGAAAAAGGAAAGAATGTAGATCAAAAGCTTTATAGAGGTATGATCGGTTCACTACTCTACTTAACAGAAAGTAGACCAGATATTCAGTTTAGTGTGTGTTTGTGTGCTAGATTTCTATCACAGCCTAAAGAATCACACTTAACAACTGTTAAGAGAATTTTTAGATACCTTTTAGAAACTCAAACTTTAGGATTATGGTATTCTAGAGAACAATCACTTGATCTTGTAGGCTATTCAAATGCAGACTTTGCAGGAAGCAAAACTGATAGAAAAAGTACTAGTGGAACATGCCAATTTCTAAGAAGTATGCTAGTATCCTGGTCAAGTAAGAAACAAAACTCTATAGCACTTTCTACAGTTGAAGCAGAGTATATTTCTCTAAGTAGTTGTTGTGCTCAGATTTTGTGGATCAAACAACAACTAAGAGATTTTGGAATTACAGTCCATAATGTACCAATCTTCTGTGATAACACAAGTGCAATCAATATATCTAAAAATTCTATGCAGCATTCTAGGACTAAACACATTGAGATTAGGCACCATTTTGTTAAAGACCATGTAGTAAAAGGTGATATTAAGATTGAATTTGTGAATACTTTGCATCAATTAGCAGATATTTTTACCAAACCTCTAAATGAAGATAGATTTTATGAAATTATAAGGAATTTAGGAATGATTAGTCTGCAGGAGCTGTGAGAAAATTTTTGGTTCATACATAGAAAACAGAATGCATTTAGTTGACTAAGGTGAATCATTGTCAACTAAGAGTATTATGTCAGGTTAAATAATAACACTTAGTCAATCAATTGAAGAGGGAATAAAATAATGAAAAGAATGTGTTTACCGGGTAATAAAGAAAGAAGAAAAACTGCCTAAGTAAATAACCAAAATTTAGAGGGAATTTTTTAAATTTTAAGCAAATGAAATGAGGCAAAATTTAAGGGGGAGGCGGATAGTTTTCTAAAAGGAAATAAAACTGCTAACAATTTCTTTCTCCCTTGAAAATCGATCATTTGAAAATTGAAACACATTTCCTCTATATTAAAAGTTGGCGGGCTCAAGAGTATTGAAAGACAAAGAAGACTTAGTCGACTAAGAACTAAGTTAGTCGACTAAGAGCCTATTGTCAAAAATCTGTATTTCAAGATAGAAACAACTTAATCAACTAAGAAGGAAGTTAGTCGACTAAGTGCTCACTGCCAGAAACTGAGGTCAAAAGACAGAAACGACTTAGTCTACTAAGAGCGCAGTTAGTCAACTAAGATCATTTTGTCAAAAAATTTGAATTGAGCATTAGAAGACAAAATAACGACTAGAAACGGCTAGTTTCTGTCTCCAACGGTCATAATTGATTTTGCAAATATTTAAAGTCTTTCCAACAGTCAAAAACAAGATAGAGAAGCCATCCATAGTGATTTTGAGCTTAGAAGACCAAAAACCTTCTTTTTACACTTGTATTTCACTCCCATCCTTTGAAAAAGTGTTTGAGCTTAGCTTTGTACATCTTAGATCAGCTAGGTGATCAATTGTACTTCATCTTTTCTTCATTTCTTGATTACTTAGAGTGTACAAGGCACTCTAAGGGATTTATTCAAGCTTGGATTGCTTGATTGAGTGTATAGGTTTTAACTTAGCCTTGAAAAGTTAGTTTTTGGGTTTTAGTTGATCCCATGAAAAACCATTGTTGTAGGTTGTGGTTGAGCCCGTGGAAAACCATTGTGAAAGGTTGTGGTTAAGCTTTTAAAAAATCACTTTGGGTTTTGGTTAATCCCGGTAAAAACCATTGTGAAAGGTTTTGGCTAAGCTTGGTAAAAGCAATTGTAAAGCTTGGTGAAAGCTTGTGAATTTCATCGATTCTTAGTGGAATTATTTAGAAAATCCTTGTTGGATAATCAAGGTAATGGATTTAGGTCTTGGACCTAACCACTCTAAATCCCTGTGCATTGTTTACTCTATTTTTATTTTCCTTGTTCTGTAAATTAGTTCATCATCTTGCCAAGAGCTGAATTGTGCTATTCACCCCCCTCTAGTACATATAATTGGGACCAACACTTACCATCAACAAGTTCCACTGCACCATGTGGAAACACTTTCGACACAAGAAACGGTCCTGACCACCTTGACTTTAGCTTTCAAGGCTACGACGCTAGGTCCTTAAGTTTCCCCTTGTGAAGACTGCTGCAGTGCTCCAATTTCGACAAGGATTTTTACCTTGACTCAATTAGAATTGGGCAAAGTGATGGAGATCAAAGTTGTAAACCATCCTCTTAGCTTTCCAGTGGTCCAAAGATTTAATTGATCAAACTTTTGTAGTGTTAGTTATGCCCAAAATAACGCAACATGTTCAATAAAGATCTACACTTAGCCATCCTTGCACGGTTCACTCTCATAAAGCTTTATGCACTTGAGAACCTTCAAAGCAAAGACTAAATCAGTGATGGCTCAAATTAGGAATTTTAACATGAAAATGAGCTAAAATTACTTGAATTAAAGTAGTTCAGCATGCATTAAACTTAATAACGAAAAAACATAAAAACTACTTAAAATCAACTTGAAAACACAAGGACTTAGATATTTTTAGCAATCAAAATGTGACAAAATAACTCTACATAATAGAGTTATTAGTGTAATCCGTGATTATGAAGGTGATAAAGCGTCAGGCTCTGATGGTTTTAATTTCAACTTTTCTTCAAGTCACAATGGTCTACAATGAAAGGTAATTTAATGAAATTCGTTGCTAATTTTTATCATAAAGGTAGATTAAGCCATGGTGTCAATGAGAGTTTCATAACTCTAATTCCAAAAGAGAAAAATCCGAGTATAGTTGGAGAGTATAGGCCAATTTAATGGGCAGTGTGTATAAAATCATTACTAAAATGTTAGCTAATCGCTTGAAAAAAAATATTGGCACTATAATTGGACCTCATTAATTTGCATTTGTACAGGAAGATAGATATTAGATTGTGCTTTAATCGCAAATGAGATGGTAGACTCAACAAGAAAAAAATAAAAAAAGAGTTAATGTTGAAGTTGATTTTGAGAAAGCATATGATAGTGTGAATTGGGTTTTTTGGACTTCTCCATGAAGAAAATGGGATTTGGTAGAAATTGTTCGAGGTGGATTATGAATGCATTTCAACTAGGGTTGTCAACGGGTAAGGTACCCGTTAATTTCAAGGTAATCGAACCCTAACCCTATAAAATATCAAATACTCAAACCCTATTAACTACCTAGATAATTTTAAAAATTATTACCCTAACCCTAACCCTAATACATTCCTACTACCCTATAATTACCCTAACCCGTTTAAAAACCCGATTAGATAAAAAAATTATTAAAATGTTCTTCATGGGTATCCAATTACCCCGAACCCGTATCCATAGATAATAATGTTTCCTCCACATATTTCATATAATTAACTACAAATTAAATTAATAAATAATAAAATTTAAATTTAAATTTAAATAATCAAAAACTATAAAGTGTGTTTATAAATGAACATAATATATAATATAAAGTGTATGTATTAAAAGACATTACAAGTTATATACTATAAAGTGTGTATATATATATTATCATTAATAATTTTATAAGTTAGAATTTTTATAATGTTAACACAAAATAAAAGGCAAATATATTTATATTTAAAGTATATATATATATATTAAAAGTATTTTAGTGTATATATATAATAGTAATTATATTCCTTATAAAAGAACCCAACACATATAAAGAATAGATATTAAAAAGCATTACAAGTTGATTAATAATCATAGTTTCATTAATTAATATAATAATTATATGGATTTGTCCTTAATTACATGAAATTAAAAAAAAAGCTAAGTTTCAAAACTATTCTAATATCTCAACTTTTTTTTAGAAAATTAAGTTTATATATTATAAGTTTATATAAACAAAAGTATATATATTATAATTAATAATTTTATAAGTTATAATTTTTGTAATGTTAACACAAAATAGAAAGCAAATATGTTTATATTTAAAGTGTATTTATATATACACACACACTAAAAGTATTTTACTATATGTATAATAGTAATTATATTCTTTATAAATGAACACAATATATATAAAGTAAATATATTAAAAGACATTACAAGGTAATTAATAATCATAATTTTATGAATTAATTTAATTAATTATATGAGTTTGTCCTCAATTACATGAAATTAAAAAAAATAACTAGGTCTGAAAACTATTCTAATCTCACAGCTTCTCTTAAGGTTTATTTATTATAAGTTTTTAGAAAAAAAGTGTATATATTATAATTAATAATTTTACAAGTTATAATTTTTGTAATGTTAATATAAAATAAAAAGTAAATATATTTATATTTAAAGTATATATATGCTAAAAGTATTAGTATATATATAATATAGTAATTATATTTCTTATAAATGAACCCAATTTATATAATGCATATATTAAAAAACATTCCAAGTTAATTAATAATCATAGTTTAATGAATTAATTTAATTAACTATATGGGTTTGTCTTTCATTACATAAAATTAAAAAAAATAGTTAGATTCCAAAACTATTATAATCTCAAAGACTCTCTTTAAGTATATATATTATAAGTTATAATTTTTATGATGTTAACACAAAATAAAAAGTAAATATATTTATATTTAAAGTATATATATAAGTAATTATATTCCTTTGTAATATGATATGATATTCATATTATTTAAACATAATTAATAATCTAATAATTTTTTAATTTAAATATATTAATGTCACCACATTAATAATTTAAGTAACCATACTTTTTAATATATTTGTTAGCTTTTAATAAATATATTAATGTTGATTATTTTTAATTGAATCATTTAAATAACAATAAAATATATATAAACGGGTATTGGACTTGGGTTCAGGGTGGATACCGCATAACTTGAATATTAACATAATCTAGTTCGAGTAATGGGTATCCAAGGGGGAGTATCCGCATCCGATATGGGTAGTAAAATCATTACTTGAACCCATTTTAAATCCAATTATAGGGTACTCTAACCTTGCATAACTTGGTCGGGTACCCATGGGTACCTTCTAATAGGGTACCCATTGCCATCCCTAATTTCAGCTGCCTCTTTATTAGTTCTTGTTAATAGGTCTCCTACCAAACCCATAAAAATGCAAAGAGGGCTTAGACAGGGGTGTCCATTATCTCCATTTTTATTTAATGCTGTAGTAGAGATATTTAGTTGTTTGATGGTAAAAGCCAAGGAGGTTTATTTATGTGAATGCATTTTGTTTGGTGAACGAGGTATGACTTTGAATCATTTACAATATGCTAATCTAATCTAAAGTATAATGAATCCTACCTACACATGTCTCCTACACCTAACATCTGTCTTTGGTATTTTAATATGTTTGGAGGTTACTTTCGACTTTTCAGTTTTTTTCCTCTTTTCTTCCCCACCTCGTCCCTTCCACTTATTGAAAAATCAAACCATAAAATACCATTACCAGAAAAGCCAAGCACCGCTTGGTTTCAACTTCTCTCTAATCGAGAGCAAAGAGATAACAAAACAAAGCGGCGATGTTTCCAGGAATGTTCGTGCGCAAACTAGACAAGTGGTGGCCTTAAAGCAGCTGAAGGCACATGTAGCTATGTTGGCGTCTGGGTAGCTCTAGTTCGTGGCACTCATTACATTCTTCATTACCTGTCTCAAAAGCCTTATCCCCAACTCCAATTTGAGGTTGAAAGAAGGCATTTGGAGGCTGAAAAATGAATACTAAGGTAAATTTAAAGCTTTTTACTAATTGATTTTCAAATTGAATCGCTTATTCATGAGAAATTTAATGTTTCAGCTTAGTGGCTGGTGGTGCTTGAATGTGGCTGGGGATTTGAGATTTGAAAGAGCCAAACTAACATTTAAGGTAAAGATTTCACTTAATGTTGAAGAATTTAAAGGATTTTAGCACTATATGTTGATTTACCATAGATTGAGCTATTTTGATAAAGTTAGAAATAAGTTGAAAGCTAGAATTAGTTATGAAATAAAGAATTGAGGTATGAATATTGATAAGTATATGGTTGTTGAATGTTAGACTACACTGGGAGTACGAATGCTATCCGAACATCCATTCTGTTTCAAAATAGAAAATCTAATAGTTGACTTTCATTAAAAAGGACATTCCAACTACATCAACTACCATGGATTATTTATACGGCAAGGCAATATATTTTGATATATTGGAACACATCGTATTTTTAGGTTTATATTTGTGATTCAAGGCTCTATCACTTTCACCAATGCATAGAGTTAAGTTGAAATTATTTTTAAAAGTACATGCAGGATGGTGACTAAAGCATATGATCTGCCATTTTGATTAGGAAGGTATGTGACACCATTGGAAGCAACAAGCTTGAGGATGAGTCATTTTCCAAGTTATTTTTCATTGTAGTTTCTTCCAAGTCTTAGTTTTGTTTGTCCATCAAAAGAAAAATTAGTCTTAGTTTTTTTTACTTTAAAACCTACATGTCTTACAACTGGTGTCTACAGTTTCTTGTGTGTTTAGTAGTTCTTTGATATATTAATCAATGAGTTCATCTTTCAACTTTAACATGAAACAACATCATTACAATTGTATAGCTTGGATTAAATGTCAGTGGTTAAGTATGGTGATGGGATACTCATGACTTATGTAGAATATTGACATTTAGGATTTCAAGTAAAAGAATTTAGTAATTAAATTATTTGATAAATGATCCTGTCTGATACAATAAATACATTCAAAACGAATTTAACTTTATGAAGGAATTATGGTGATTCAGGTGCTGAGATTGTTCTCTATATTTTGATTTTGACTTCTTTCTATTTTTATCTATGCAGAGATGATGATTGGTCCATCGAAGAGAATAGCAGCACTCTTTCTTTCCCGTCATAGGAAGAGAGGCATATAACATTGATCGATAAACTAGACGATCCATCTATGAGTAATTTGGTTACTTCATATGACTCAAAAGCTATATCTAGGGCATTACTTCTTCATTTCAAGAAGCACCTCCAGACCAAAATACATTATGTCGTTTTACAAGAATTGCTAAAGCTGAGACTTTGAGTGCCTTTTTCATTATGTCATGTAAAAAGTTTCATGTTACTTCATAATCAAATGGCTTTATCTGCAAAGATCACTTTGTTTTTTTCATAATAAAATATATGATTAAACTATTAACTATTCAAAATAATCTACAAATAAAATAATCTTTTCAAATTATATGTCGATTAATAACTCACGCAACGTAGCATGGGTCGATAACTAGTGATATATTATTATTCTGCCCACTAGAGTTAGAATGCTTGATGAATTTGAAAAGAGTTCTACAGTGTTTTCATAAAAGTAATTTAATTGGTCTTGGTATTAATTCGGTAGACATTGATGCTAGGGCAACAGATATTCATTGCCAAGTGGGTGTATTACCATCCACATGTTTGGGGTTGCCTTTAGGAACCAATCAATCATCTTTAAAAAATTGGGAACCTGTAGTGGAGAGATTTGAAGCAAAGTTAGAAGGATGGAAATAAAAAAAATGTTGAGTATGAGTGGATGGATTACTGTAATTAATTCGATGTTAAGTAGTTTGCCAACATATTTCTTGTCATTATTCAGAATACCAAGAGGGATCTAGAATGAATTAGAAAGGATTGAAAGAAGATTTTTATGGGCTGGTAGTAAACAAAGTGGTGGCATTAATTATGTTAAGTGTGATACTGTTTGCAACTACAAGGATCGGGGTGGTCTTAATTTAGTTGATTTGGACGTAAAAAATAGAGCGCTGCTTAATAAATGGTTGTGAAGATTTGGTAATAAACAAGACAACTTATGGAGAGAAGTCGTGATAGTGAAGAATAGCTACGATCCATGTGTCTTGCTACACAATGCTAAAGTTACTCATAATTGCTGTAACATTTAGAAACACATTATTTCTCCTCTTGTGCCTACTAATAAGTTTTTTTTGTAGGTTTCAGCTAATCTTGGCAATGTTGTAAGTAATGGAAAGTTTATCAATTTCTAGCAAGATCATTGGCTAGAGGGAATGGTTTTACAAAATGAGTTTCCACGTGTTTTTGCATTGACCGTGAACAAGAAAGGAAAATTGTATGAATTTGGGGAGTGGATTAATCATGAGTGGCACTAGAAGATAGAACCTCGTCGACAATTGTTTAGATGAGAATGTCAGCACTGGAAGAGGTTATGGAGCTAGAGCTTTTTAAGGAATCACACCTTAAGTGACAATTTGCAGGACAAAGTGATGTGGAAGGCTACAACGAGTGGATCATATACACCCAAATCTTTTTGCCATAAAATCCTTAAGTCATGGGGAGGATAATGATTTGTAGAAAAGGATATAGATGGGTATGGTTCCTTACAAGGTGGAGGTTTTGTGTGGCAATTGATGTGGAAAAAATAGCAGTAAAGGATGAACTAGCAAAAAGAGGACTTCCAGGCGATGATCAAGCTAGATGTGTTCTCTGTCATAAATATCAAGAAACTGTCAATCATCTCTTCTTTACATGTGCAGAATAATAGAAGGTATGGAGTTTGTGGTTTGGGGAATCGAACATGTGTTGGGTTATTTCATCGGATTCTCAAACATCTTTTATGGTACGCAGATCATTAACTCTCAATAATGATCAATTTAATATTTGGTTGATTGCATTCTATGCTATTACTTGGTCATTGTGAAAATTTCAAAATGACATAGGTTTTAATGGTAAAGTATGGGATGTGAGTCAACTATATGAGATCATTCAATTGAAAGTTGCAGTGTCGGTTAAATCCAAATGGCCTGATTTGCCATATTCAACCAAGGAGATTTTTCGCAACCCTAATGATGTGAAAAGATCTTAGAAACTCAAAGATGAAAGATCAGGAATTACTTGGACAACACCAACAAATGAATAGTTAAAATTTAATGTGGATGGGGCTTCTTCAAGTGGCTCGAATGAGGTTGGAATTAGAGGACTTCTTGAAAGTAGTGATGGCATAATTAAAGCAAGATTCTCTAAATCACTGTGTGTAAAGCCCGACCTTAAAAAATACTATTCATGACATACATGTGATGATAATATGATTGTATGCTAGGAGAGTCTCGAAAAATTTACAAAAGTTGGCATTGTACCTAGAGGTACAACAAAGTTTATTTAATCCTCGAACTAGATCAAATAGGAATTTTAAGGTGAGATTAAGAGTTTCACAGTTCATGGATGACTTAAAATGGTAATTTGGAGTTTGAGGATCAATTTGGAGTCAAATCGGAATTTTCACTAACCAGGGGCAAAATGGTCATTTGCCACTTGGGGACAAAATGGGAATTTTACAAAAGATTTTTTGACCCCATTTGACTTATTGGAGTATAATTTGACTTATTGGAGTATGATTTGAGGTTTAGAAGTGAAAATTTTTAATTTCGGTATAATTTGGAGTAAAAGGGTAAAATGGTAATTTTGCCACCTCAGGGGCAAAATTGTAATTTTACACCACTAGGATATTTTTCCAGCACATGGTCTTCCTTTATCTTCATCTTTGACCCTTGACTAATCATGCGGTGGAGATAAAATGTTTAAATTTTTAAAATTTTAAAAACGGACCAATGACATGATGCCACGTGTCATGCATTTATTAATTTATTATTTTTCTTTTTAAAAGGCACAAAAATCAGCTCATCTTCCACCCCATGGCCGGCCAAACCAGCAAGAAGAGAGAGAAAATCAAAGAAAAAGTGTGAATTTTCAAGGAAATTAAGTGAAAAAGGTGAGATTTTTCTATTAAGCTTGAGTTTTCTTATTCCCAAGCATTTCTCTTTATTTTTCATGATTAAATTACATGTTTTCATGATGAATTCAATTCTGAAAAAATGGGTTAGGAGAGAAAGTTGTTGGATTTATTTGATTTTAATTTATGTTAGTGTTTTTAGTTAGTTTAGCATATTTAGAAACAAAACAACAAGAAAAGAATTTATTTTCTCCCCCAACCATTAATGGCTGAATTTATCATGTAGTGAGTGAGGATGAGTTTGATTTTATTCTAGGAGAATTGGTTAAGGAATAATGAATTATGAGCCTAGAAAAATAATGAGAATTTTCGGAGTAAAAATATGAATTTTTACCCACTAGGGGTATTTTCGTAATTTGCTATTGAGACTGATAATTTGCACCACATTGAGGGACATTAAGTTAATTTGGGTGCAATTGAGGTATAGAAACTGAAAAGAATTAAATTGGAGTTTAAATGGACTCGTTAGGAATTTAATCGGGTGATAAGACGAATTAGGCCAATACCGAGTTTAGATAACTACCAGTGCATTTTTGCATTCCATATCATGCATTGGTAGTCTAAATTAGTTTAATTTTGATTTAGTACCAACTTGGTGAAATTCTCGATTTTGTACTGTGTCAAGGTGGTGAGTCCTCCGATAAAGGCAAGAAAATTGCATCCGAGGACCAGTAGACAGAGTGCTTCGAAAGTCTACATTCTAGACATTGTGAGTAAACTTACTGTCATTTTAATTATTTAGGGTGGTTTTTAGATGCTTCATGAATTCTATGGAAAAAGGAATTTAAAAAGGTAAATTTTCATATTTTATGAATAAATGAGTTTCAATGAAATTAATTTATAAATTGTTTTGGAATTAATAATGATTTTGAAAAATAGAGCACACGGAGACTGTTAATTGTGGCAATTTGATTGTTTAAATTGACTGGCTTATGATAAATCGAGCATGATTGGCTAGTTGGCAATTGTATTGAAATGCGAATTGTTTGGTTTCCTTGAAAAATTATGAATTACAAAATTGCCATATCATGTTATTGAGTTTTATTATATGGTAGATTATATATTAATTAATCACTACAGTAGGGAATTTCTGTGGACCAGCCTTTAGAAGGGCACGGTAAACCCCATTATATTCTTACCTCGAACGGAGAGGCACGTTGTAAAACCCGACCCTATAAATACATGTCATGATATACATGCACTGAGTAACATGTTATTATGCTAGGAAAAGCACCTAAGAATAGACGAAACTCGGTATTATACCTAATGGTACACTTGAGTTAATTTAACCTCGAACTAGGAATTGTAGGATGAAATTTAATATTTTATAGTCAATGAATGACTAAAAATGATTGTTCGGAGTTCGAGGGTTCATTTGGGGTAAAATTAGAAATTTTGATGTTCAAGGGCAAAATCGTCATTTTGCCAACTAAGATAATAATTTGATCATGGAGTGAAAATTTTGACCAAGATTAACTATTTGGAGTATAATTTAATGATAGGAAGTGAAAAAGTTTAATTCTGGTGATTTTTGGAGTGTAGGGGCAAAAGCGTAATTTTACCACCCGCGAACAAAATTTAAGATTTTGAGAGAATTTAGATCAAATTTGACAAATTGGAGAATGGTATGAGTATAAGGGATGAAAAATATGTCGATGGGCAATTTTTTAATTTTTTGGGCAAAAATGTAATTTTTCACTTTTACGGGGGTAAAAGTGTAAATTTCAAAAATTACTCCACCGAGACTTTGGATAAGTCTGAGAATTTTATCTAAGCTATGGATATGTGAGACCAGTGTATGGTGAAAATTTGGAAACAAATGGATGAAATTTTAAAAATGGGTCAATGAGAAAGTGACACATGGCATTTTTTTAATGAAATAATATTATTTTAATGAAAAGTCAGCCCATTTAAACCCCATTTTAAGTGCGGGCCGGCCATAAGGAAGAACAAGAGAGGAAATAGAGAGGAAAGGAAGAAAAAAAAAAGAAAAACCAAAGAGAAACAAGAAAATTCAAAGAGAAATTCGCGGTTTTCGACCGTTTACGTGTCTAAGGTAAGATTTTTCGATTTTAGCTTGATTTCTACCTTTCCTATGCCATTATTTCCATTTAGCATACTTGAGGAGAGAGATCAAAAAGTGATATCAAGGGCTGGACGAAATTCTAGGGGAAAGAAATTGAAATTTTTAGGTTTTGATTTTTAGTTAAATTGATAGTTTTAGTTAGTTAAATGTGTTTAGAAATTAAATTGGGCAAGAAATCATTAAATATTCACAATACCCACTCTTGGCTGGATGCTCAATGCTGTGCAATGATGATGAATTGATTTTATTCTAAGGAAAATGAAGAGAAAATGATGAAAAACTATTAAACGTGATAGAAAAATAAAGTAGAAAATTAATCGAGTTAATGTCCCATTTTTGGCCGAATTTTCCAAGGAAGGGAGTGAGCTGATTTTGTTGTTTTTAACTCGGCCAACGTCAAGGAACGGTTGGTTTTAAAAATAAAAATGTGTTTCACGTGTGAATATTTTAACACCTTTGGCAGACTCGGTTAGATACCTCGGTCAAGGTATTCCCGAGGATTAGTTTTGGCTTGAGTCTTGTTTTAATAAAAGACATAAGTCTTAACAATTGTTTTGGTAAATTACAAATATTTTATGGTTTAAGAAATAAATTGGAAACATTATGAAATGGGTTGAAATTTGTTGTTTAAACTTGCCTCCATTTTACTCGCCTTTAGATATTTATGATAATGTCTGTTCACTCATTGGAATTTTATAATCTCGCCACCCTCCTTTCCACCCATTTCAGGTTCAGTATAGACTGTAGATAGCTGATCTCATCGAGGACTACCATTGAATCTGCATTTTTCAAACCGTAGGTTCACAGTCCTCTTTACTTTTGTTTATTCGGGGGTCCTCTTGTTATTGTAAATTAAATTAAATATTTTGGCTTACTGTATTTCAGTATGTATAAATTTATTTAGCTTTTACGCTATAAAAAATTATTCATGTATAACTCTATAAATATTGTTTTATAAGAAAATAGAATATTTTCCTTAATATTTCTTTTATTTTCTTATTATATTCAAATAACTGTAATTTCGTTTTAAATGAAGATTTTAGACTTTTAAACTCATTTTGAATATGAATTATGTGTTTTGTACTTGTATATTACGTTTTAACTAGTTTCGAAATTTTTGAGAAAAAAATGACCAAAATACCCTTGTGTGGCGAAAATTTTATTTTGATTGTTTTTTATCTAAAATAGTATATATTCTCTAAAAACTCATTATTTAACAATGATTGCTCACAGGAAAGGAAAGAAACTGATATGTAAGCCTTGCGGGGTTCTAGTTGGCATTCCGGATAATAAGTGTCAATCGGGATGTCGCAGCAATTGTCATGGGCCTGAGGGAGGTTCCGGGTCGTGACACACGTAGGGTATCTCCTGGGGTAAAGTTTAGGGTTCACTTCACGCTAAACCACCACGTGAGGGGGGACTCAGCCAACACCAAGGAACGGCTATGTTTCCAAAACAAAAACATGATTTATGAGAAATGTGAATTTTAATAGCCTTGGCGGTCTCGGTAAGATGCCTTGGCCAAGGTGTCCCCGAGAATGGATTTATGGCACAAGCCTAAATTTTTATGAGATTCATAAGCTTCTTTACGTGTTTTGAACAAAATGTGTTCTAATGCTATAACCCAGTTTATGATGATTTACTTTATTGTCTCCATGTACTCAACTCTAGATGTTTATGATGATGTATGTTTACTCATGGGGATTTTATAATCTCACCACCCTCCTTTCCACCCATTTCAGGTTCAGTATAGACTGTAGATAGCTGATCTCATCGAAGACTACAGTGGGATCTACATTTTCCAAACTGTAGGTTCACAGTCCTCTTTACTTTTATTTATTCGGGGGCCCTCTTGTTATTGTAAATTAAATTAAATATTTTGACTTACTGTATTTAAGTATGTATAAATTTATTTAGCTTTTACGCTATAAAAATTATTCACGTATAACTCTATAAATATTGTTTTATAAGAAAATAGAATATTTTACTTAATATTTCTTTTATTTTCTTATTATATTCAAATAACCATAATTTCGTTTTAAATGAAGATTTTAGACTTTTAAACTCATTTTGAATATGAATTATCTGCTTTGTACTTATATATTACGTTTTAGCCAGTTTTGAAATCTTTGAGAAAAATGACCAAAATACCCCTGTGAGATGAAAAAAATTAATATTTTATTTGTTTAAAATTGGAAACAGCTTAAAATCTTTTAGAATACGATATTTGACAATGGTTGCTCACAAGGGAACAGAGAAACTGATAGTAAAGCCTTGCGGGGTTTCGGGTTCACATTCCGAGCAATGAGTGTCTATCGGGACACCGCGGCAGTTGTCACGGGCTTGAGGGGAGTACCGGGTCGTGACACTGTGGGTTACGAATTCAAACATAGTTGAATTATTGGCAATTAGAGAAGCTTTCTATATTTTCACCAATAGCTTGTATAGCAATGATTATAAATTATGAATAGAAAGCGACTCGATAAATGCAATTTTTCACACCAGTAACCCAGAGGAGGTACCTTGGAGACTTAGAGAATTGGTTATTTGTCAAACCCTGTTCTATAAAATAATTACAACGTCATTTACATGCTCAATCGAATGTTTGCATATTTAGGAATTTCGAGAAATCGTCAAAAGACGATATTGCCCCTAATGGTACTATTAAGTCGATTAAGCCTCGAACTAGTTCAAATAGGAATTTTAAGGTGAAATTAAGAGTTTCACAGTTCAGGGATGACTCAAAATGATAATTTGGAGTTCAATGATCAATTTGGAGTCAAACCAAAATTTTCACTATTCATGGGCAAAATGGTCATTTGCCACCTAGGGACAAAATGGAAATTTTTAGAAAAGATTTTTTTGGCCCCATTTAACTTATTGAAGTATAATTTGAGGGTTTGGCAGTAAAAAAGTTTAATTCCGGTGATTTCTCGAGTGTAGGGGTAAAATCGTAATTTTTCCACTCGTGGACAAAATTTGAGATTTTGAGAGAATTTAGATCACATTTGACAAATTGGAGAATGGTATGAGTATAAGGAATGAAAAATATGACTATGGACAATTTTTCAGTTTTTGGGGCAAAAATATAATTTTTGACTTTAATCGAGGGAAAAGTGTAAATTTCAAAAATTACTCCACTAAGACTTTGGATAAGTCTGAGAATTTTATCTAACCTATGGATATGTGGGACAAGTGTATGGTGAAAATTTGGAAACAAATGGATGGCTAGAATTTAAGGAATAAATAAAACAAAAAATGAATAAAATAATATTATATTATTTTAGCATTTAAAAAGGCCAAAATTTCCAGAATTCTCATCTTCTTCAAGCCATCCAAACCAGGAGAGAAAAGGGGGAAAAGAAATAAGAACCCTAGCTGAAAAAGTTGGGGAAAATCAAGAGAAATCAAGAAATCAAGCATTAAAAAGGTAAATTTCATTGATTTTCCTAGTGATTTTCACTACCCATGCATTTTTTTCTCATTTCCATGCAAAATTAGAAAGTGGGTATGGACACCCATGCTGGCCAAACCTCCATGGATGAGTTTTAAGCTTGAGTTTTAGTTGATTTTAATTGAATTAAGTGATTTTAGTTAGGTTATATTGAAATATAGCAAAAATAAGCTAGAGAAATAACTTTCTCCCATTGAAACCCATTATGCCGAATTTTTTAGGGGAATATTGGCTGCTGATCTTGATGTTTATTTGAGAAATTATGATGAATAATGATGAATTATGATCCTAAAAAAATAATGGGAATTTTCGGAGCAAAAAATATGAATTTTTACCCATTAGGGGTATTTTCGTAATTTGTTATCGGGACTGATAATTTGCACCACACTGAGGGACATTAAGTCAATTTGGGTGCAATTGAGGTATAGAAACTGAAAAAAATTAATTTGGAGTTTAAACGGACGCGTATATCGATTTATCGGGTAAAAGACCGAAATAGGCTAACATCGCGTTTAGGTAAAATTTAGACATTTTGCACTTCATATCATGCATTAGTAGTATAAATTAGTTTATTTTGGTTTAGTACCAAAGTAGTAAACCTCTTAATTGTGCAATTTGTCAAGGTGACGAATCCTCTAGCAAGGGCAAAGAAATCGCACCCGAGGAGTAATAGTTGGAGTACCCGAATTTAGTTTTCGAAAATTGTGAGTGAACTTATTATCGTCTTAATTATCTAGAGTAGTTTTATACAATTGTGTGATTTTATGAAAAATGGGTTTAAATGGTAAATTGCTATGTTTTTTGAGAAATTGTGATTTTGTAAAATGATTTTATAAATTTTCTAAAAAATAGAATACTGGTTTTGAAAATAAAGTAATTGGAGACTGCCTACTTGTGTTGTAAATTTATGGTTTTAAATTAAATGACTTATGATAAATTGGCATGATTGGCTGAATTTATACTTGTGTTGAAAAATATGAACTGTCTGTTTTGCCTTGATAAATTGGTTAATAATGTAATTGCCATGCTATGCCATTGAGATTTGATCAATTGGTGGATTAAAGATTAGCTACTGCAGCGGCAAGGTTCCGTGGACTAGCCTATTAGAGGGGCACGGTAAACTCTTTTATATTCTCACCTCGATCGTAGAGGCGCGTAAGGTATCTCCTGAGGTGGGTTTTTTTATTGCACTTCACGTTAACCACCACGTGAGAGTGAGACTCAGCCAACGCCAAGGAACGGCTGTGATGTTCAACGAAAAATGTGTTTTATGCGAAATATGAATTTTTAACAACCTTGACAGTCTCAATGGGATACCTTGACGAAGGTATCCGCAAGAATGATTTTGGCAGGAGCCAAGTTTTGTGAGATATATAAGCCATGTTGATTAATTGAGTAAACTTAATATCCATGTTATGAAACATATATTGGAAAAGAATATTTTAATTCGTCTCCATTTACTCGCCTTTAGATAGTTTAGATGGTGTCTGTTTACTCACTGAGATTTTATAATCTCATCACCCTCAATTTCTCACATTTCAGGCTCGGGATAACTGGTAAATAGCCGATTGCATCAAAGACTTCAATTAGCCTTGCATCGACAAAATTGTAGGTTCATAGAGTCACATCTTATTGGTTAGTTGGGGGCCCACGTGTCATTGTAAAAGTAATTTTATACTTTAGTTATTTGATTTAAAGTATGTATGAACATATTTAGCTTTTACACCATGTTTTTGGCGGGTTTTGATGTTTTCAAAGAAAAATAACAAAAATGCCCTTGTGAGTCAGAAAATAATATTTTATTGTTTTAATTTGGAAAAGACTTATGATTTCTTGAAATGCGAGATTTAATAACTGTCGCTCACCGGGGAGATGCGGAAGCTGATGCTAAGTCTTGCGAGGTTTCGATCGGCATTCGGGATAATGAGTGCCTATCAAGACGTCGCGGTGGTTGTCACGAGCCCGATGAGGAGTTTCGGGTCTTGACATTATTAGTATGAAAAGCCTGTAAAAGAAATCTAAGCAATGGCAAGTTACATATGTGTTTAGATAAGCTATTAGATAGGCGAATCAGCCTGCAGAAGAGGGAATTTACAGAAACGATCAACTTTTACAAGTCTTAATGCCAACTGTAAATAGTAATTCAAAGGATTATCATAATTTAAAGATGCAGCGCATATGAATTATAACGTATCTAATTCAGATTTATATGAAGATATTCGGCTTCATTTTGAAAATTATAATTGCTGTCCGTATGGGAAGAGTTTTCGGACACAGTGGGATCTCTTGATTGCGTTTTGGTTGGACAGCTTTAAACGCTTGTTGCTGCTGAAGGTTAGTGTTTTGTAATCAAAAAATTTAAAGTTCATTTACTTTGGTATTTTGTAATATATAAAATTGTGTATTTTTTAAAAATAATTCATAAAATAGTGCTTTTTTAAAAAACAAAAAATCATGATCCTTAAGCTAAAAAATTACTTAAAACATTTAATGAATATCCAATACAAACATTAAATGAATATATATATAAAAAAGTTGTCAACAATACCAAACAAAAGGTTAAGCCTTTAAAACTATTAAAACCTAACAATAAATGAGTAAATGAATTATAATGTGAATTGCAATGTGATATATTATTTTTTTATAGTATTTCTGAATTGGTCACTTTTTGATAATAATTTACATTTATGATAATGAGATATTATTCAATTTAATTATTATTCTTTTTTAAAAAATTATAGATGACCTTAGACTGCATCAAACCATAGGACTGATCTTATGGGCAGTATTATATTATGAAGACATGGACCGATGCACAGTACAATTTGTTTAAGGCCAACCCTAAATGGGTGGTGCACAGTCCCGACTTCAAGATTGCCAACTCGAACCATGCTTTCCCTTAATCTGAATAACAAACATAATCTTTATTCTTAAAATTTATATTATTTGCACACATTATCATTATTTTTATCTTTCCTCTTCGACTTTTGAACCGTGAAACACAACTCCATTTAAATTATCAAAATTATATTTACTTGAATTACTAAAAGTTTGGATTGTTTTCAATTTTCGATATTTCAAGTCATTAAAACAATGTTTGGTGACATTCATCATCTTCAATGATATAATCTATCCTTCAAATAAAAATTAGCTACAAGTGGATGTGGCGGTGACAAGTGTCCATATAAAGGACATAAAGAGTACTCTTCACATCGTGTGGGAAAGATTGAGAGTTACATTGTGGACTCATTTTAGGACGTTAGATGAATTTTATGTTGGAATTTGTGGTTGGGCTCTAAATAAGTTTTTTTTTCTTATTTTTATTATCAATTTATGCTCTATATCTTTTGTTTATTCGACGTGTTAATTTAGGATTTTTTATAATTTAATTTTCTAGATATTTTTCTTATTTTATTTTTTGAAAAATTTATTATGCTTATTTAAGTGATCCATTGTAAAACTTTAGGTTGGTTTCATATTAAACAAAATTTAAAGAGATCGTTATAAAGTATATTGTATTTACCAATTTTATTTGTAAGCTTTAAATTTTTTCAAAAAAAAACTTTTAATATTATAATAACTACTGTTAATAATGATGTACCATTAAATAACTCTTAAAAAATTTTTTAAGCTGGGATTCTCTATTGCAAATCTTTTCTAATTATTTTGCTAATATAAAGATAAGAGAATATTAGATGAAGACAAATGCTTTTCAATCTAAGTCTTGAAGAAGAAAAGAATGGTTGTTTTTTAACCTGTAGATGGCTAGTTGCAGATTTCTGTCGTTCAAACTAGTATAGGTTTCTTGTTTCCTAACCTAAAGCATTCAACATTTCAATTTGTGAACCAAAAGTAAATACCACAAGTTTGAAAACATGATAGAAAAAGATGTATAGCAAGTTAGCAACAAAGGCAGATGCCCTTACTCTAGGTACATTATAACTTTTTTATTTTATTTTATTTTTCTTCCTTTAGGTTACATTGTCACTTTATTGGTACATAGAAATTTGAAATACCATTCCCCAAAAATATGGGAATGAATGCTGGTGACCTTTCCTCTTTTGGATTTCATGAATGGAAATGGAAATGGTCACCACCCCTGAGATTCCCAAAGCATGCAATGTTAGCAACTATGACCCATGACTCAAATGTCCACAAGCTAAAAGGATGCTTAGCAAGAAACTGGAAGTGCAGCCACAACAGCTGCGATCTTCTGCAAACAACAAAAATGCAGGACCGTGATATGTCGGGTGGTTCCATCTCCTATGTAAGACATATACTCATACAGCAAACATAAAAATTAAACATACAAATCTTGATCATAATCATGCTGTGTAATAATCCATGTGTCGGTTAGTGGCCGTATATAAATGATATTATGATTTATGGTTAATGTTGTCTTTCAAGTTAAATTACATATATATAGTAATCTCATTCCATGATTAATAGTTAAATATTTAAATGATAGTTTGTTACTAAATAATTTCTTCATTGTTATGAATTGCATGAGATAAAATAGAAAGTGATTATAAGTTGCATTTTGGTTAAGTAGAAAAGTTGGAAAGGAAAGAAGAGTAAACATTCTTTGCAATGGTTGTTTTTCCCCTAATATTAAACAAACGGAACTCAAACATATGTGGCCCCAACTGGAGATCGTCAGAGAATATTGTCAGCCAAATCTGCAGTGTGCTCCAGTTATCCCTGCGATAATTATGAGGAACAAAACAACCCCAATCCCTAAAATTCTTGCTCCAAGCTCCTTTACAGCTGTGAATAAATGGCCGTGGGAATCATCCCTGTGGTGGACATCAGAAAACCTTTTAGTAGCGATCAAAGAATCTATCCCCAACAACACCTTTCTAAACCCATTAATTGTTCCCTTCCAACACAAATCAAGCCCATACATACCTTTGCTGTTAATATAGCAGAAATTCTAATCCTATATGTGAAGCTCAAAATCTCCACATTCTTTCTTTTTTTAAATAAAATTTTATTTATCCAGAAAAAGCAAAAAAAAGAAACATATTCAGAGAAAATTTAAAGCTTATATAATAGCAAACACAACTAAAATAAAAGAGAAACGCAATCTCAATTCCGCAGCTCCTCTTGTTGGGATACTATTTTAGTCAGACCTGAAAACTGATTTGATAAACAGCTGCTCTCCGGTTGGTCCAGGAGAGCTACAATGATTTGTGCCGCCAACTTAAGTAACTGGAATGCAGAGGTAAGAGGTTGTCCCTTTCAAGAGAGATAATTCAAAACTATAGACAAAAATAAAATCTATCTTGCAATTCAAAAATAATTCAAAACACCTCACTTTAGTTAATATTTCGTGCAATTATTTACAATCATATGTCACATGTTGTTAAACATGCATCTAAAATGACACAAATGGGTTAGCAGTCTTGGGTGGTTTATCAACCATTAAATGATATAACCAATTATTGAAAGTTAAGATAAAGCATGAAAATAATATAAAAAAATTAATCATCCAATATAAAATATCTTAGTGTAAACTTCACATAGACCTCTAATGGTATGCCATTTTCTCACATAGCATTCTAAGATTATTTTTTTCCTATATAAAATATTTTGTTTTACTTTTATTCCCAAAATGGATAACAATGTTAAAATTTCAGTTGGTTTTTTGTAAAAAAAAAAAATAAGAACCTTTCTTCTATAATTTTTTTGTTTTTTATTTATTTAATTAAAAAAATTGAACATTATTTGGGTTTCTTTTATGACTGTTCTCTCACTTTCTTTCCTAACTTTCTTTTATTAGACTCAGTAGACAATCCCTTGTGGAAAAGATAAACAATTAAGATTAGCTTTCTCAATAATGAGGTGCATATATTTTGGATATTCAAGAAAGGAAAATAGATATAAGATATGTTAAGAATGGTTCTTCTAAGTCCAATAAAAGAACTAGGTTGTTGTTTTTACTTTGAATCTAATTATATTTTCTTCATGTATAAAATACTCAATTGATTAATTAGAAAAGATTGAGAAAATGTGGAGAGAAAGTGAGAGAAAAGTCATAAAAGAAACAAAAAAAAGGCTCAAATCTTTTTTTCTTTAATTAAACAAATGAAAAAATAAAAGAATTATAAAAAAGGTTTTTTTTTAATTAGGAGAAGGGTGATTCGAACGTTACTCTCTAGGCAGAGGATCATGTGCCAACCAATGAGCCAAATACTTGGATGTAGAATTATAAAAAACGATTCTTATTGTCTTTTTTACAAAAAAGAAAACTAATTGAAATTTTAACACTATTACCCCTTTTGAGAGTAGAAGTAAAACACAAGATTTTATAGTAAAAAAATAAATTCAGGGTGTTGTGTGAGAAAATGTCATACTACAAAAGATCTATGTGGAGTCTACCGAATAACTTAGTAATAGATTTCACATAGATGCAAAATTATGAAAATAACCCTAGACTACATGATATGCCACATGACAAAAATAGTCCTTAATCTAAATATAGTATAATACACGACAACATGTACCTATAACTAATGGCATATTTGAAATTATGTGCATATTTTGGATGACATATATACTATTATGGTCATGAAATACTTTCATGGCATAGGTTTATGGTCATTGCTTACCTTTTTTTTTTTTTGGATTTTGGGAAAGGGGGATTCAAACCCTATTGGTTTAAGCAAAGGGATCATGTACCAACCAATGAGCGAAATGCTCTGATGTTGGTCATTGCTTACTTTATTATGGCATATTAACAATATCATACTATCATAATAGTCCTAGTGGTGTACAACATGGCAATCCTAATATCAAAGTACATCTATATGACATACCATAGTTACAATGACCATAGTAACATACATATTTGTATGGAATACATGCAATCCTATTTTAAGCATGTTGTCATGCATACTAATGACTACGTGATAAATGTTCATGTGGACAAGTTATGTCCAAAGTTTGTAATGCTTAAAGGCCTAAGTATGATCAGAATGAACTTTCTAAGAATTAGGTTCAAATTATCAAATTAGTGTAGGCCTTTAGGTTGGACCATTTGGTTAGAGTTTCGACTTAGATTTGTCTTAGTTGATTATACTTGTTAATTAAGTTCATCTAGCTTGTATGCACTTCATTACTCTTTTAGGGTTTTTTGGATTTTTGAACTCTTTTAGGCTTTTGGGCTCTTTTAGAGTTCTATAAATGCCCAATTTTGGATAATTATTATTTCTTTAAGTATTGTCTTCCAGAATAAGAATAAGCGTGGAACAACCATGTCACACGAAAAAGTGAAAGTAACTCAAAATGAGTAGTAAGGTTCACAAGTTACTTTCATGTTTAGGATGCTTTAGAGAGTTCGACCTGGTGGATTAAATATGGAGATAATTAAGAAGACTTCCTTTTAACTTTTCCTTGAGGTACACATGATTTACTTTTTCTTTCTTTCGTAAGAATACACGCGACACATTATTAAGTATCATTACTCTATTACTCAAAACTTATGTGCACTATCCAATTACGTGCTCATTCTCTTAACATCTTATGAGTTGTTCTTTAACGTGCTCTTCCCATAACAAGCATTTTCTTTCATGCAGAATGTGTTCTTCTAAAAGCTCCCTTTACCAATTGCTCTTAAGAAAATGCTCTTATTTAGTATAAATATAGAAGTTTAGAAATTTGGGAGGCATTAGAAAATCATCAAAGATTACTCTCAAAAACTTTCTCAAAGCTCTTTCAAATATTCTCTCTACTCAGCTCTTTCTATCCACCGTTCTCCATCATTTTCTTCACTTATTCTTTGATTTCTTAATCCTCATTGCTTGCCACAAAAGCACTTATGCTTCAAAGACTGCTCCAATCTTCCTCTCTACCACCTTTAGTGCATTCCATTTTACTTGTTGCAACATGTCCTCTCTCTTTACCAATAGAATCCTTTACATTTTAGTAACTTTATTGGGAAAAAGTGATTGCACTAAATGAAAAGTTGCCAAAAAATTTCTTTTTCATAAGATATGGAAAGTTCTCCTGACAATTAAGGAACACCCGTCCCCACTTACGTTTAAGAGCTCATGAAAATGCTCCAAGCCTCTCAAGAAAACATGCAAATATTAGAGGATAAGAACAAATTGATGATGGACACCATCGCCCAATTTGCATCCTTTACTACCATAACCCTCAAACTTAACCCATGCACCCTTTAATAGCAAAAATGCTATTAACATAGTCAACAACATGAACAAAAATGGAAGAATTAGAGAGAGAACGACTGACCCATTCCTCAATACCACTAATCCCTCTATTATTGGCAATCCTATCACCATAACTCCTTCAACCAGTACTCAGAGCTTTGTCACAAAGGAAGAGCTTGAGAAGTTGCTCGATCAAAAGAACAAGAGTCTTTAACTTTTTAAAGTTAGACCTGAAGTTACCTTTTCCTGCCAAAGTAGTGGTCAAGTTGTCTCCTAAGGGCTACACCAACCCAGAATTGAAACAATTCAAAGGCAAGGTTGATGATGCTAAGGAACATGTCATGAAGTTTGTGAAAACCTTGGGAGTAATAGGTTTAAATGACAATTTAAAGTTGAAAGAGTTCTCTAAGTCCCTCATTGAGAAAGTTTACAACTGGTTTGTCAATCTCACTCCTGATTAAATTGACCTTTGGAACTAAATGTGCAAGATGTTTAGGGAAAATTTTTTCTCTACCCAAGAGAATACGACTTTCATTTATTTAGGAAGAAAACATCAAAAGTCAAGAAAAGATCTTATGGAATACGCTCAACGATTTAAAGAACGAGTACTAGACATACAAGATTCTCATAATGAAAAAAATCTAGTCAAAGTCTACGTCGAGGATATGTTCGATGAATATAAAGTGCATTTGGAAAGCTTACCTCTTTCTATTTTTTCCACTTTAGTCGAAGCTGCATAACGGACCAATAATATGATCTTTGGGCAAAAAAAAGCCAATCGTTTCAATAGAAAGAACATCTTGACTATGAACGTAATTGAAATAGGAGGTAAGGAAAGAAAAGGTCCTTAAGAAAACCTAAAGCCAAGGTGGGACAACTTCGAAAGAAAACAAGATAAAGATATTGACGCACCCTCTGCATTCTTCATTCCACTTAACAGAGTAAGGGTACTCCTTTAATAATGGATTAGATATGGATAGGTAAATTTACCTTAAGTATCGCGACCACTAATGACAAAAGAGAAGTCTAGCCAGAGGTATTGCAATTATCATCACACGATTGGTCATCCATTTGCTGAATGCATAAACTTACATAAGATATTTCACAGGAGAACACAAGTAGAAGAATTCCTAATTAGAAATAACAAATTCAAAATAACCCATTCCTTACTTATCCAAATGCCCGAGGGCATGTAAGTATAGTTATCAATGTTCAAGAAAAGCCTTCCCCTTCCTCCAATCAAGAAAATGACGCGTGTAGCTGCTATGGTTACCTTTTTCATTGTCGGCTCACTCATGAAAATGCCTAACTTCAAGCATTTCTTCGATTTACTTCACTTTTCGAAAGATTCAAAGAGGAAAACAACCATATTGTTAGTACAAATAGCCAGAGCGCAACATGGGGAGTGTAGCTTGTTAGGACTACCTATGAGAAAAATGGCAAATGGATAAGGGAAAGCCATAGTATTCACAAAAGTAGACATGTGTGCATCACACCCCTATCACAACAAGCCACTCTATGTGAAGAACAATGTCAATGGATACCCAATGCGAAGGACATTCATTGATGATACCTCATGCCATTGTCTACTTTGAAAGCTATGAAGATAAACCTAGAAAGCTTGCACCATCCCATGACTATTACATATTTCGACAATAAAAAAACTACAACTATAGGACAAGTCATAGTGAGTTTCAATATGGGACCTATTCAAGACTGGACTTGCTTCCATGTTATTGAAACTAATGTGGCCTATCATTTCTTCATAGAAAGAAAGTTCCTGCACACTCATAATATCATTCCCTTTTCGCGACACCAATGCCTAAAAGGCTACTAAAAAGGGAAAGAAATCTTCATTTTAACGACCAAGACAACATTTGAGCACCATGAATTAAGTTACATTGAAGCTTCTTTCTCTAAGGAGCTAACAGAGGGAGGTAAAACCACCATACTAGGCCTATAAACGTTCCACTTCCATAATAGAATGAGTACTTTTAAAAAAAGGGAAAAATCATATCAAAGAGGAAGAAGCATGGAGGAAAGAGAAAACGTTGAAAAAAAGAAAAAAGAAAAACTTAACTGGAATAAGCTCTCATACCCACGAAGATGGGAAGATGGTTCACTACTTATGATGGGGTATAGGGTTTAGAAAAGCATCCTCTTCTGATCGCATATCACATGAACTACTTGATTTATCATCATCTTATCTTCAAATGGAAAAAATAGTTAAGACACATAAAGCATCACTTGTAGGGGAACAACTACAAGAACAACCAAAGCCACAAGGTGATGAGTTTGAGGACTTAAACTTAGTTGAAGAAGGAGAAACTCTCAAACCACTCTTTATAAGTAAGAGCCTTTCGGAAGAATAGAGAATACCAATGGTTCAGCTATTAAAGGAATTCCAAGATGTGTTCACTTTGACATATGAACAAATGCTCGGATTGGATGAGAAACCCATCACTTATTAGTTGTAAATCTTTCTTAGAACCGAGCCAATGAAGCAACATGCACGAGTATTCCACCATGAAGTAGAAAACTAGATAAAGGAAAAAATCAACAAACTTTTTAAAAGATTGGTTCATCAAGTCAATGCATCACCTAACTTAGTTAGCTAATGTCATTCTCGTAAATAAGAAGAATGGAGTAATTCGAGCGTGTGTGCACTTTAGAGATCTAAATAAAGCTTGTCTTAAGAACAATTTCTCACTTTTGAACATTTATACTCTTGTGGATGCTACAGCTAGCCATGAAAGATTCTCATTCATGGATAGGTTCAGCGGATATAACCATATAAAAATGGCACCTAGTGATGTATAGAAGATAGCCTTTAAAACCCCATTTGATAACTTTTACTATACAATCATGCCATTCGAAGTAAAGAATGCAAGTGCAATTTATTAGCATGTCATGACAACAATTTTCCATGACATGATGCATGATTGCATGAAAGACTATGTGGATGATATAGTGGTGAAGTCTAAGAAGGTTTTAAATCATCTTGGAGACTTTAGAAGAGTGTTCAAGTGATGTTGAAAATATAAGCTACACATAAATCCCTTGAAGAATGCCTTTGGAGTAACAGTTGTTAAGTTTATGGGTTTTGTGGTTCACAAGAAAGGCATAGATGTAAACCTTGCAAAAATAATAGCTATTTAGTCTATGCCACCCTCATTGAATCAAAAGCAACTCAAAAGCTTGTTGGAGAAGGTTTCTTACATCTAGAGGTTTATTCTAGCCCTAAAGGAGACCATTATACCTTTCCAAGCTCTTATCAAGAAAAGAGTTCCATTTTCATTGGTTGAAAAGCAACAACAAGCCTACGAGAAAATCAAAGGTATTCTTACTTCTCCCATGACAATGACCGTACCAATCCAAGGGGAACCAATGATGATATACCTCACTTCAACTCCACATTCAATCGGTGCTCTACATGTGAAAAAAGTGGAAGGGCAAGAACAACCTATGTATTACCTGAGTAGATGTTTGAATGGGAGTGAATTGAACTACCCATCGATGGAGAAGTATTGTCTTGCATTGTTGTATGCAACTTAGAAGCTTCGCCATTACTTCCTGGCTCACAAACTTAAAATAGTAACCAAGCTAGATCCCATCAAATTCTTGCTTTCCTAGCTAGCTTATTTGGGATAATAGTAAGGTGGCTCCTCTTACTCGGAGAGTTTGACATTTCAGTTGTGCAACTTAAGGCAATCAAGTCTTAAGCTCCCTCAGATTTGTTGGTGCATTTCCCATCTTAATTTGAAAAGTAATACTCAATTCTATTCCAAGAGAACTTCATATGTTTTGTTAACTTAAAAAAAAAAAGAATAGGACTTGTATTTTGATGGTTTTTTCACTAAATTTGCTGGAAATTCTAGGATAGTCTTAATTCCCCTCAGGAAAGCTCACTCGAAGAAAGAGTCATCCTTTAATTCTCATAACAGTCAAACCCATTCAGAAGAAATGGACAAGGTAAGCATACCAAGCAGAGAAAAAGATATTTTCAATCTAAAAATAGAGCTTCACACTCTACAATTAGGAATGAGACCTCTTTCTTTAGGCTTCAAGTTGGATTTCCCATGCACCAACAGCCAAACAAAGTATGAAATGTAAATCCTAAGTTTGTATGCGACCACTATTGTGGGAGTCAATAAATTTTGTATCCATGGAGACTCCAATCTCATTGTAAAATAGAAAAATGGTGAGTTTTGCTTTAAAGAGCCTATGCTCACATCTTACCTAAATATTGTCTAATCTTTTTTATAGAAATTCCAAAACATGAAATGCGAACATAATTCAAGATCGAATAATAGACATGCAGTTGCATTTATTACCCTAGCTTCCAAGATACAGATACAGGTAGAAGATCAAAGTACTATTTCAGTGTTGAAGAGAAAACTCTCATGCCCATCTAGTGAGCTATTATAACCTCTCACTTATGAAGAAGAAGACTGACGTGCACCCATCATAAGAGATCTACTCAATCCAAGGTCCATCATGAGACTAAAGCATTTCATCCTTATCCATGGTGTGTTATACTGCAAGAGAAGCAATGAAGTGTTAGCTAGATGCATTCCAAGCATGAAGCAGAAGAAGAATTAAAAACAGTACATGGACAATAGTGTGGAGAAAAAGGACCACCATTGCACTGGTTACTTCAAAGAGTAAGGTATTTTTAGCCGACAATGTCTAAAGATGTGCTTCAACTTCAACAGTCATGTCCCATGTGTCCAAAACCTAGACTTGACAATTCGTATTTTCGTGTCTTAAACGTGTTAGACAATATTAGACACGAAACACGTTAAGGTTAAACATGAACACGACATAGATACTATTCGTGTCTTAAATCTAAAACACGTACATGTATACGTTTAATAACTGTGTAACACGATACGACATGATTAACACGTTTGTTAAACATGTCAATATATGACACGACACAATTAATAACACGTTTAACACAATTAAATAAAAATATTTATAATTAAATATAATTTTATTATTTAAATTTAAAATCAATAATTATAAAAACAATTATAACAAAAAAAAATAACAATAACATCAAATATAATAAAAAAAATTTAAAATTAAGGTTTGGGCATGACATAATTACATTATTATCTTTATAAAATTTAAAAATCTTATTAAAATAATTGTTTAAAATTATTTAAGTAAGGTTAAAATAGTATTTGATTATTAATTTTTAACAAGTTGATAAACGAGTTATGTATACACATTTTAACACAATAACATGATTAAACACGTTTATACATTTAAACATGATTAACACAATCAATTAAATATGTTTAAACGTGTTACTCATGTCTGACACATTAAGACACGAAAATTTTCATGTTTTAAACGTGTCAGACACGATTAGACATGAAACACGTTAAGATTAAATCCAAACTTGTTTTGTGTTAACGTGTTGTGTCTAAAATTGCCAAGTCTACCGGAACCTCCAAATGTGCATGAATGTCATTTTGTAGGAAGTGGTTGCAATTGGCGTAAACCCTACATCAATTTCCTTTCAAATGGAATTTTTCCAACAAATTTAAAAAACATAAGACAATTAAAGAGAAAGTCCAACGTTTTTTCCTTAAAGGGAATGAATTGTTTCGAGTATCATTTGCAGGATGTCCACTAAAGTGTGTTTCTCCTATGATGTAAATCACTTATAGGAAGAAGTTCATGCCGGAAGAAATGGAAAACATGAAGGGGGAGGAAACTTTATCAAAAGTTATTTGATCTTGGATACTATTGCCCTACCATCGAAGTAGATACGGTTAATTATGCAAGGAAATGCCATGAATGTCAAGTCCATGGAAACACCATACATGTTCCAACTATAGTACTCTATAGCATCATCACTCATTAATTTTTCCACACTTGGGCATTCAACTTGATTTGGCCTATCAGTCTCCATTCTAGAGGACATACATGGATACTTGCAATAACGAAATGCCTCACCAAATGGGTAGAGGTTGTTCCCTTGAAGAATGCAACTAGCCTAGCCATGGCCAATTTCATTAAAAAAAGTATCATATGCAGATTTGGAATACCCAACTGTATTTTGTCAGACAATGGCATTCCATTTATTAACTTTAACATAGAGGAACTGTTAGCCCTTTATGACGTCAACCATTTGAAGTCAACCCCTTAAAGGGAACGGTCATGCTAAAGCTACCAACAAGACTCTGCTCAAGGTGCTAAGTAGAATGGTACATGACAATCCTAAGATCTAGCATGATGTTATTCTAATGGCATTATAGGCATAAAGAACTTCTAAGCAAAGACCTACCAATGCTACTCCTTTTTCTTTAGTATACGGGAATAGAAGTTATTCTGTTAGTGGAAATCTTAGTTCCATCAGCAAGATTAGCCTTGGATGCTGAAATGGACAATGATGCTTTACGAATGATGGAATTGGAAACATTAGAAGAAATGAGGGATAAAGTTAAGAACTTTTCCACATATTAAAGAAGATTGAGCAACACATACGACAAACTAGTAAGGAAAAAAAGTTTTGAAGAGGGTGACCTAATAATCCATGCAATAAGGCACATTAGAAGAAGAACATCAGTAGCTAAGTTTAATCCAAAATGGGAAGGATCATACATTGTTAATGAGGTGAATGACAATGGATATTACAAGCTAAGACCAATGTTGTTATAAAACCAGTCAATTTTCAATACATTAAGAAGCATCATGTATGAGAATATGATCCACTATTTGTCTCTTTACGAATGACTTCTCAAAGTCAATTTTCACTTAATTGTCTTGTGATATTTTAAAGTAGATGCATTTTTTGCAACTTTATCTTTCGATCTCTTAGTGAAGCCATGTGTGAGTCAATCTCTTTAACTCAGCCTCCATGCTAGGTTTGTCAACCCTTGTCATAATGTACTTTTTGGCCTTGGCTATACAAACGTCAAGATATGTAATTTGGCAACCGAATTTGAGGACATCTTCCATATAGCACACCATCTGCTTCAATTCCTCGAAAGAAATGTCTACTCATGGGAAGGAAGCAATCTTTAAGGCATTACCCAAGATGTCCATGATAGTTGTATTCAAGATTCTATTATCAAAAGGCCAAAATTCACCTTCTGTGTTATAGATACGCTCCAAAAACTCCAAGTTTTGTGGCATGACTAAAATGAGTGTCAAAAACATTATCTCTATATTTTATCATTGGAAAGAACGCCACACGATGAGTAGCAAAAGGAGTCATAACAATACTTAAAGAAATAATACTTGAGTTATTCAGAATACCTCTAGGAAAAGAAGGAGCATTACAAGCAGTATTCGAAACACCCTCAAAAGAAAAAGAAGCATTCCGAGTTATATTTGAAACACCTCTAAAAGAAGCAAAAACATTGCGAGTAGTATTTGAAACATTTCCAAGAAAAGAACAAGCATTGTGAATAGTATTCAAAACAACCCCCAAGAAAAGAAACATTATAAGTACTATTTGGAATACCTTCAAGAGATGAAGAAGCGTTGCGAGAAGTATTTTTGCTGCCATAATGAGTAGAAGAAACGTTACAAGTAGCACTAACTCTAAAGTTGTTTTGAATGCAAGTAACTCTAAAGGTTCCACCAGAAATGGTACTTGCATTGTTATGTTAAGTCATTCCAAAGCCAATATGAGAATTCATGTTACTTTGAATGGCCCCAAGAACACTCTGATCAACTCTAGTAGTGGCATTCACATCACCAACATTTTGCATAGTAAGAGGTAGAAAATCAATCATATCTATTAGATCATAAATACCTTTTGATATAGTATTACCTTCCACCCTTTTTCCCAAGCTTAGATAATCATGGGAAGCCTCTCCTCAATTGACTCATTGTTCAACTCATAATCATTCATGTAATCACATGACTCTTCTTCACCCTCAAAATTTGAGATATCTTGTCCCTCCACCTTTACACTCGAAGTTGACTCTCTTAAAAAAAAAAAGTGAAAGAGTTCAATAACAGAGTAGGAATGTAATGAAAATGGGATAAAGAGAATGAGGAATAAGCTTACCTAACAAGAGGTTTTAATCTTTTTAGGAGGAATCAAGTCAAGTGACACATCATTACTACTAACAAAAAGAGCACACAATTACATCTTAGGATCAAGTATAACAAACGAGATCCATTCTTGAAGACAATCTCCCTGATAAGCAAACCAACTAGTAGTGTAGATACTTATTCTATCAAAGGTTAAGACAATGCAGTTTTGAAACTTATTCACATCATGATTAAGCACCCCAATAAGAAATAAAGAAGTACAAGTGGAGAAATTTTCAAGTAAAAGGAGTCTAGATGGAGTTGGCTGATCATATCCCAATTGGCACGCCACTCTATAAAAAGAATATACCTCAATAGACAATGAGTCCCTATTAGCACCTGAACCAATCATCTTAATCATAAAAGGTAATTGAGAAGTAAGAATCCATAATAAGAAATTCAATCCATGCGAGCTCAATTTTCTAGTTTCAATGGTTCCCTATAATAATAAATAGTAGGATCACCAAAGCTATTGTTTGATCGCACATAAGGCTTTGGAGTAAATTGATCAACTTCATCCAACACCTTAAGAATGTTGTCCTTGGAAGTTTGATCATGCCATGCCCAAGCCCTATAATCATCCCTTAAGGCTTCACTTATAGAGGAAGACATAGAAGGTTGATATATGTTAAATGTAGGGGCCGAACTTTGGAATCTCTCTCATAAACACATTTAAATGAATGATAAATCCACATAAGTCAAGACTCTATAGCGACTAACTGGTTTTGCAGTCTTAGAGTGATACAAGTCTAACTTCTTTCAAATGCATAACGTATAGAGATGTTCCTAAGTGTGTAACGCATGGGACGTTCTCAAATGTGTAACGCATAGAGATGTTCTTAAGTGCATAACACATAGGTACATTCTCAAGTGCATAATGTATTAATGGCATTCCAAGTGTGCAATGCATAAGGACGATCTCAAGTGCGTAACACATAAGTAATTTCTCAAGTTTGTAAGACACTAGTGACGTTCCAAGTGCGTAACGCATTAGTGGCATTCTCAAGTACATAATGCATTAGTGACATTCGAAGTGCATAATACCCAAGTGATGTTCCCAAGTGCATAACACATAGAGATGTTTTCAAATGTGTAACGCCCAAATGACCTTCCCAAGTGCATAACACTCCAAGTGGAAGTTCCTAACCACACTCAAATTTTGTAACAATAATAATAACAACAACGATAATAATAAAGGTATAAATTTGAAACATTGCATGTTTCCAAGTTTCTAAGAATGTACACAGGATTTGAAGCCTAGTTCAAAAGCAATAAAGGTTCTAATTAAAGAAGATATCACTTTAAAAGGGAATAGGTGCAAAAATGTGTTTTGACATTGCTTTATTGGCTATTCTTTCTTTTTAAGAAAAAAAACATGCCTTGCATTACTTATTCTTATTTTATGTGCATGACTTAAATTGCACCTTCTTATTTTATGCATAAAATTTTTAATAAGAATTATTTTGCAAAGGGCAAAATGTAGATGTCCAATTTTGGCTAATTATTATTTGTTTAAGTATTATCTAACAGAATAAGAACAAGCATTGAATTGCCATGTCACACAAGAAATTGAAAGTAACTCAAAACGAGTAATAGGATTTACGAGTTATTTTCACATTTGGAATGTTTAGAGAGTTTGGCTTGGTGATCAGATATAAAGGTAGTTAAGAAGACTTTCTCTTAACCTTTTTCCTAAAATACATGTGCTTTACCTTTTCCTTCTTTCTTAAAAGAGCACATGCCACATTATTTAGTGTCATTACTCCACTACCCAAAACTTATGCGCATTATCCAATTACGTACTCATTCTCTTAACATCCAATTAGCTATTCTTTAATGTGCTTTTCCCATAAGACTTTCTTCTCATAATAAATGTGCTTTTCCCATAACAAGCACGTTTTGCCATGTAGAACGTGTTCTTCTAAAAGTGTTCTTCTTTTATCAACTGTTTCTAAGAAAGTGCTCTTGTTTAGTATAAATATGAGAGTTTGGAAATTTGAGAGACATTAGAAAATCATCAAACTACTCTCAAAACTTTCTCAAGGCTTTTCCAAATCTTCTCTCTACTCAGCTTTTTCCATCTGCCATACTTTGCCACTTTCATTACTTATTTTTTGATTTTTTATGCCTCATTGATTGCCATAAAAGCACTTACGCTTCAAAGACTACACCAATATTCCTCTTTGTCACCTTTAGTGCATTCCATTTTACTTGTTGTAACACGTCTTTTTTCCCTATCAAAAGAACCCTCCATAACTTTTTAGCTACTTTTAAATCATTGAACCACTTTTCTTGGATTTTTTTTTTTTTGAAAAACCACATTTCTTAAGAATTATTAGTGCATTGGAGAAGAGAGCACTAAAAAAAAGAGAAAAGACAATTTTCTGAATTTTTTAGGCGTGGAAAAATGTGAAATGGAAAGGTTATGTATAGTTAAGAGGGGATGGAATGACACGGTCAAGATCGAAGGCAACAAATAACTCATATTTGAAGAAAAATAAAAGATTTATCATTTGAAAATGATAATTTTGAAAGAAATTATTATGACAAGATAAATTATCAAGTAATTTGAGAAAAATAAAAAGAAACTTATAATGCAAAAACTAAGTGTCAAATACTTCAAATTTTGACAAATTCATTGATTCTCAACATTTCAGACGAATTCATCTTTATCTCAAAAATTGAATCCGGGTTTATCAACAATGTGAAGTGTCAATCAACAAATATGAGTTTTCCAAATTCATTAATTTACAAGATTTAAGTTAGATTCATTTTTATCTCAAGCATCAGTTAATTTGTTGATCAACACACAGAAGTGACAATTGGTACAAAGAAGTGTTGGTTGATCATTCTTTTTATTTGGCATAATATCTAAAAAAGCTCTTAAATTATTTAGAAAAATTCAAATGAGCCCTTATATTTTTATTGTGTTCAATCAAGCCCTTGTACTTTTATTTTGAGCTAAATAAGCCCTTGTACTTTTATTTTGAGTCCAATAAGCCCTTATAATTTATGATTAAGTTAATCAAAATGTCCCTTGTCATTCTATATTGCATGGCACTAACGTGAAATGTTAACATATTATAATTGATGATGATATAACATGTTAATTTAGAATGGTAACATGATCATATGGCATTTTTCACCCTCCACATCAACACCATGTCAATGCCATCTAGATATATAATGGCAAGTGGTATTTTAATTAATAACAATTAATTAATCATTAGTTATAAAGGCTTATTTGATCAAAAATAAAAGTACAGGAGCTTGATTGAGCATAATAAAAGAATAAGGGCTTCTTTCAATTTTCTGAATAGCTTAGGGACTTATTTGAACATTATGCCTTTTTGTTTTTATAAAAATTTCATTTTATTTCAGAAAAAGTACATATTTTTTATTACCAATTCAAAGTGCAAAACTTGATACTTACATATCCCATATTTCACATTTAATAGAAAGGCCTTAAATAAACTATGTGAAGAAGACAACCCTCTAATCTTTAATACTTGGACCAATTGAGATGGATGAGGCCTAGTGCATTGTGTTACGCCAAGCTTTTCCAAGGAAGTAGGTAGGGTGCTTCAATCCTATATTAGGCAAGTAGGGGAATTTTGGAAAGCTTATAAGTATGGGAGCTACACACCCTATCAAGTTAGCCTTTTGGAAAGAGGGTAATGACCTTGTGACAAAATAGTATTAGAACGGACACGACCTAGACTTGACCCACGCCAAGCACCTCTAAAGGGGAGGCAAGCAGGGTGTCCATTAGTGGCGAGGGCGTTGTAAGATAGATTATGGGAGAATGTCATGCCAATCACTTCAAAAGAAGTATACATAGTGCTTCAATCCCATATCGGATAAGTAGGGAGATTTTGAAAAGCTTATAAGTGTGGGTGTTGCACACCTTATGAGCTTAACATTTTGGGGAGAGATAATAATTTCGTGACATATTGAGCTTATTAGGACTATCCTAGTGGCCCAATATTGAAAATTTATTACTAAAGATGAGCACACTAGTGCCTTGGGCTTATTTGGTGAATGCATTTAATATTTTAATATTAAACTTTATTTTTGGAATTTAAATAAAATTAATCTAATTGATTTTATTTGACAGAAACAACTGTTTATAGTAATTGTATAACAAAAAAATTTATGTTTATACAACAGAAACTTATGTCTATGATCAATTATTTAAGGTTTTTTTTTTCAAAACCATTTTTACTAATTCTGTTTGGAGAATTTTGAGACTTTATTGTATTCTAAAGGCATAATATATAGCCTTTAAAAAAGTGATCTTCACATCTCAAAGCCAAATTTGTTTTGTTCTTCCTACTTCTTATATCTCGTATTTTCTAACATGGGATGAATACAAGTTTTGCGTAAAAATCTTGATAAGCTAAGTTCAAGTGTTGCTAGCACTTTTCTGTTATACAAAGGGGAAAAAAAAAGAATGAAGAATTTATATGTGTTCAATGAAAAGTTTATCCTACGTAAAAGTTCACTTAAGCGAATCATATATACGATACAACCAATTAATCATTTTAGAAGTTTAGTAATATTTCCTCACATAAGTCTTGAATAATATTGGGGTTTGGTATGAAGGTGAGTGAGTAGGTAACAGAGATGAAAACAGATTATTTCTTACCGTATTATAACCAAACCAAGATAATTAATGCAGCTAAATACATTAACCATATAGAATTCAAGTACTGGATACTTCCATCGCTGCTTCTTTCTTTTTGGCTCATGGATTATTCCATTGCTTATCTATAAAGGAGAAAAAAGAAAGGGAAAAAGAAAAAGGATTTTTTAAAACAATGCTAGCTAGCATAGAAAGGAATTGTAGATCCATTTGTTCAGTTGTTAATGCGGAAGTGTTGTGGTTTGAATACCGTAAAACAGTAGTGAGCTGTGAATTATGACAGCATTATAACAAGAAACGAAAAGGAGAGAATTAGGTCGAAAGGGGTTGGTGTTGGTGATAAGAAAGTACATAACAAAGGAAAAAGAAAGCTGCAGCAGAGAAAAGGGGTTGGTAACTTTGGGTTTCTGCAAAAAGATGAGAAATGAAATTGACCTTTTCTCTTTTATCATCCTTGTATATAATGTGCCCATCACTATTTTCCCAGACACCAAAGCATATATATCTATATGAGTACGTTGAACCCTTTGTGGGTAATACTTAAAGCGCATGCAGCAGGTGCATGATTCATGATTCTCCTACGCCAATCATGCCTTAAAAGAGCAACCAGATTATTTTGGATCCTCTCTTTCATTTTTATTATTTCTATTCTTGGTGGTCCAAAGTTCAACAAACTACTAAAGCTAGCTAGATAAGGCCTAAGATCCTACTCAAACTGTTCTCGTCCTCAGATTTCTTCAAATTTACTAAAAAAGAAAATCATAAACTGTTAATTTTTGGTGCAATTTCAGAATAAAAAGGTAATATGTTATTTCCCCTTTATACAACGCAAACTAAATCGACCCCAAGTCTTTCCATAAGAAGTTTACACTTGTTGTAGCACAACAACCATTTAAATTAAAAAATCAGTTATTGTGTATAAGTATGATGATAGTTGATGATATATGATATTAATTATGTAAAAACTTATTAAAATAAAATTTAATTTAATTTTGAGTAATATGACATTAAACCATTAATGGCAAAATATTTGGAAAAATTTTTGAATTATTCAACAAAATTTAAATAATTAGTCTTTATTCTTCTATTACGTTCAATCAAGTCTATATTTTTATTTTGGATCAAATAAATTTTTATAACTAACGATTGACTAATTACCGTTAGTTAAAATGTCACTTATCATTTTATACCAATGTGACACTGACATGAAGAGTGAAAATGCCATATGTTTGAATCATCATTCGACATAAGTATGTCATATTGTTATCCATTATATCATATTAGGGTCATATTTATATAAAGTCTAATTTAAATTTATATTCAAAAAAATTCAAATAAATATATTTATATATGCATTTGATTTATAATTATAAAGTTTAATTTGATAAATTTTATTTAATTAAATCTTAAAAGCGTATCTTTAAAAAAAACCGCAAAAGCGTATAAGAACTTGCTCTTACAATTGAGCAAACTGATTATATTCATCATGTTGTTGCATGTTGGATTGTTGGTCGTAAAGATGAAGCTGAGCTTTTCAATCACAATCAAACATTTTAAGTTTTATATTAAGGCATTTCCAATTGCACTTTAATTCGTAGAGGAATTAACTCCATAAACAGATGTTGGAGTACAAAATTTCACCTAACTTTGTAGCCTCCTCTCCATTTTTACTGCTTGGTTAATTTTTGTATACGAGACCCAGTGCACGGTTAAAAGCTAGGTTATTACACAAGCCATAGTAAAATTTCCACTAGTCAATTGTAATTACTGAACAGGGTAAGCCGGTGAGGTTAGGTAAAAATCGTAGGGTGTATAAATTTTTGCTGTTCGGTTCTGTGAACAAGACCCCTTTCAAGCCAAAGTTTTGCAAGCATCACAATACATGGTAAACTTCTTACTGTCAGATAAAGTTTACTGGGTGAGATTCATGCCTGAACTTCCCAATTGAAAATAATTAAATAAAATATAAATTTATTAATTAAAACCGATGCAATTGAATACGCATACAAAACATTGCCAAAAAAAAAAGACACACAAACAAAATGCTTCTAGGCAAATCATCAATTCAGTGCATTTCATGAATATTCGATTTATCATTTTCTATTAAAATAGTTGATTGGGAGGTTAGAAAATTTCATTTTAAGGTAATTATGTCTTAGTCGCTATCATAATTCACTTAAGTAAGATGTGATTTTTCTAATTGACTAACTGCCGTTAGTCAAAACACTATTTGTAATTTTTTTAATGTCTACATAATATTGATTTAGAAGGTGAAAATATCACATTGTGATATCATCATATAACATAAATATGTCTCGTCTGCATCTATTAGGATATTTCAATATGTCACGTCAACATCGCATGATATGAAAATGATAATTAATTAATCGACTGTTAATTATAATGACTTATTTAATTAAAAATAAAAATATTAGAGTTTAATTGATTATAATAAAAGAATAAATACTTATTTAAAAATTTTTAAATAATTCAAAAAAAATTTTAAATAGTTTGTCATTTTAATTCTCTTATATTGATAATTATTTATTATCCATCAAAAATCATTTTACAAATGGTGTATATATATAAGCCGTCAAAAGTACCATGTGAAGATTTTTCAAGCAATGATCATAGCAGTTGCAATGATAAAGATTTATTCGCTTTTCTAATAATAAAAAAAAAGGTTCATTTAGTAAATGACTGAGTCAACGTGCGTGCATCAATTCTTCCAACTTGAAGAAATCCAAGACAACCATCCAATGGTGTGTATTTATTAATTCAGCATAAAATTTTACGACGAACATGGATAAGACATACAATATATATTTTCTTATCCTACCCACCCAAAAAAAAATGTATTTAAATCCAATATATCATAGTCAAAAAAATAAATGAAAAGGTTGAGGGGAGCTACATATATATCGGCATCAAAAGTAGCAGCAATAGTATAAGACGAATGAGAAGTTGACTCAATTAATAAAATCATCAATCTCGAGTATTAATAATTTTAATTTTGAGTTTAATCAATAGTTTATTTTAATATTATATTTGTGAGAAAAGTAATTCTCAATATTTGTACCGATGTTTATTGTTTTACTATTACTTTTATCTCCAAAAGTAAAGTATTGACATAAGAAAATAGTAATATGAGAAGTAAAGTATCAAAATTGACGCCCACACCTGAAGTTGGAGTAGCTATTCTCCTCTCTCTATGTATACAAATATATAAAGTAGCAGCAAGGCGTGGGTTACTTATGCATAAGCATAGTTATTTATGGTTCGGGAGGGTGGCTAAACAGGGTGGTGGGAAAGGCATACAAGACGTTGAGTTCAAATATTCAAAAAGGTGGCCAGCTATATAAGACAAACCCTCCGCCCACTCCTCCTCCAAAAGGGCAGGTCTGCCACTTCTTCTCTGTTTTCTTTCTCTCTTATTCTCTCTCTCTCTTTCCCGCGACCGTCCATTTTAATTCCCTTTCCTCTCCAAAAAAAAAAAAAAGCCCTTAGCAAATTTAATCAAGTTTGTTAAATCTAAATTCTAATTCTATAACCTAAGTTAACAATTCCCCCTCTTTTCAATAGAAAAAGAAAAACTGTCACCTTTTTCTCTGTCGTTTTCCCCAAGCAAAAGAATACAACCCTAACTGCCCTTGAAAAAGGGTCTCTTCGATTATATATATGCGTGACCGTGAGTGTTTTGCTATCTGAATTATGGTTTTTAGTTCTTTGGCTTGTTTAAACTTCGGGGTTTCTGTTTTTCTCTTTTGATGGTTCTGTTCTTTGTTTATTGCTCCATATTCTGAGTTGCCCAAAGTTCGTTTTTTTTGAAGCAAAGGTTTTCGTTTCAGTTTGAACTATCAAGTTCTCTTCTTGGTATGTTTTGTTTTCATGAAAACTTTTGTGTGGGCTTTAGTTTTTTTTATTTTTTATTTTTGATAATAAAGTATAATTCTAAGCAAGTTTCATCATGTTTGATTTGTACGAAGTCTTAGCGGCTGTTTTTATGTGCTTTGATTTGATTTTTTTCTCAATTATGTAATTATATTTGATACTACAATCGGTTGTTTTTGCTATCTGAATTCTGCAGTTGTTAAATTAATGATTCAGCTCTGATTTTGTTGTTTTTTTTTTTTTTGTTTAATGTTCGGTAACCTTGAAAGAAAATCTTTTGCTCATATCTTTCACTGAATTTTGGTTTTCGAAGTTTGCATTACAAATTGTTGTATTACTAACACAAAGTGTAAATTGTTTTGAGTTTTATTTTTCCCTTACTGCCTTTTCGCAGAAGCCATGAGTACTAATTTTGGAGGCAAGAAAGCTGAAGTGAATGGGAGGGATGATCTTAATAGGCCTTTGCTGGAGCCCCGGGATAGTGTTTCCATAAGTATACCTGAACCTGTTGATAAGTTGGATAGGAAGAGAACAGTGATGTTCAGAATAGGGAATATCAAGTGTGCATCTTGTGTGACTTCCATAGAATCCGTGCTTGGAGGGCTCAAGGGTGTTGAGAGTGTCTCGGTGTCACCAATTCAAGGTCAAGCCGCAATTGAATACGTTCCAAAGCTCATAAATGTAAGTTTTAAGAAATTCATTGAACCTTTGTCATATTAATGTGGATTATGATCTAACTTTAAAAAAAAATGTGGATTATGATTTATGATTACAGTAGACAACTTGACTACAGGGTCCTGTTAACTGCTTCCCTTTCCTGTTTTCCAATGTATTTATGGATTTCTTGCAATTTGTTGGAGCTATTGTAACATAATGTTGCTTGGATTTGTTTCTTAACAGACAATTCTTAAATTTTTGTCTCTCCTCTTGCTAATAAATTCATTCTATAGCAAGCAGACCTATGCTTTAATTTGTGATACAAAGTTGGATCATAAACATTCTCTTTTGACTCCATTTTTCTTTTGGGATTTTCCATTAAGTTGCTGAAATGAAAAAGGAAGAGAGAGGATATGTGAATCTTAATATTAATTTAGAAGAGGGTTTATGATAGAGTTGTCTTGTCCTACTCTGTGTGTGTCATGCACCCATGGCTATAAAATGCTGACAAAAATGTAGATAACTTGTATTACTGCACCCCATACTGCCACCACCATGGCACCAGACAGACAAACAAAGGTTGTGTGGGAAAACTAGTGCCAAATCATGGGCCTTATTCTATCTTTCTCTCATAGGATTGAACACTTCATACAGAGTTTAATGAAACTCTGGCAGGTTTATCTTCATTGTCTTAAATGGTAAATTATTTTGTGTTTTGTATTTCTTCTTTTATTTCATTAAAATTAGTTTATTTCACTTCATAATTGGGAATTCAAAGCATTTCCTTGTAACTTATTTTAGACAAAAAAGATTAAAGAGACCATAGAGGATGCTGGTTTCCCCGTTACTGAGTTTCCAGAGCAAGAAATAGCAGTCTGTAGGCTCAGGATTAAGGGAATGGCATGTACAAGCTGTTCTGAGTCCCTTGAACGTGCTCTACAATTGTTGGATGGAGTTAAAAAAGCAGTGGTTGGTCTAGCTCTTGAAGAAGCTAAGGTTCACTTTGATCGAAATGTTACCGATCCGGATCGCATCATTGAAGCAATAGAAGATGCTGGCTTTGGAGCTAAACTCATTAATTCTGGAAATGAAGTGAACAAAGTACATCTAAAACTTGAGGGAGTGTCCTCAGGGGAGGAGATGAACACTATTCAATCCTACCTTGAGTCAGCCATAGGTGTTAATCACATTGAAATGGATTTGGAAGAAAATAAGTTCGCTGTCACCTATGATCCAGACCTAACTGGTCCAAGATCTCTTATAGAAGGCATACAAAAAGTTGGTCATGGCTCATACAAGGCAAGCTTGTATATACCCCCCAGACAAAGAGAAGCTGAGCAACAGCATGAAATTAGTATGTATAGGGATCAGTTCCTTTCAAGCTGCCTGTTCTCTGTTCCGGTATTTATATTCTCCATGGTACTTCCAATGCTTCCTCCTTTTGGAAATTGGTTAGAATACAAGATCTACAACATGTTTACTGTTGGATTGCTTCTGAGATGGATTCTTTGCACACCAGTACAGTTCATTGTTGGCCGAAGGTAATGAGTTGATATTCATTTTTCCCTTTACAATAAATATTGGTTTCAGCATTTCCATTCCTCAGAAGTAGCATATACTGATTATAGACCAGTTGTTGCTGCGTAATAGTTCTTTGCCTCTTGATATCTCTGCCAGGTTTTATACAGGATCATACCATGCATTGAGACGAAAATCTGCTAATATGGATGTTTTAGTTGCCATGGGCACCAATGCTGCATATTTTTACTCTGTTTACATAGCAATTAAGGCTCTGAGCTCAGATACATTTGAAGGGCAAGATTTTTTTGAGACAAGTGCAATGTTGATATCCTTTATTCTCTTGGGAAAATATTTAGAGGTGGTGGCTAAAGGGAAAACATCAGATGCTTTAGCCAAGCTGATGGACCTTGCTCCTGATACTGCTCGTTTGCTAACATTAGATGATGATGGAAATGTTGTCTCAGAAGTGGAAATCAGCACCCAACTGATACAAAGGAATGATATAATCAAGATCATTCCTGGGGAGAAGGTTCCCGTTGATGGCATTGTGACTGATGGTCAAAGCTATGTGAATGAGAGTATGATCACAGGGGAGGCACGGCCTATTGCTAAAAAGCCTGGTGACAAGGTATTATTTTCTTGCCTATTTTTTACTTTTGATGTATGCCTAAATGTTTTAAATGCTGATTTTTTTTTCGATTGCCATGATTAGGTTATTGGTGGAACTATGAATGAGAATGGATGTTTACTGATCAAGGCCACTCATGTTGGGTCAGAAACTGCGCTTTCTCAAATTGTTCAGCTTGTTGAAGCTGCTCAGCTTGCCAGAGCACCTGTTCAGAAAATTGCAGACCAGATTTCTAGGTTTTTTGTTCCTGCAGTAAGTTCTTTTTTACTTCCTCAAATTTTTGTTTATTGCTTTTTCATAAAGCTGATGAACTTCTTTTTCTTGATTTTCTTTAGTTGAAATGTTTCTTTTCTTCTTTTTATCTTTTCAAAATATTAAAAACTTTTAAATTATTATCTGGAAATTTGAATGTATCAAATAGCTTTAAACATCCACTTCCCCATGTCAGGCTCTCAGCTGGAGTTTGGAAACTCTGTCTTCTGTAACACAAATTTTTTTTTTCATCTAGAGCTTTGTCACAGATAATTGCGGACAGTTGAATTGTTTGTCAGATAGTTTACTCATTTGAACCTTTAACGAATCTGCTTGGTTAAGCCAAAATTACAAATTATTTTCTGCAGAATTTGGAAAAAATCAGAGAAAAAAATCTAGTGCTTTATGTGGTAGAATTTTATTTATTTGTGCACATTTATGGTCTATGGAGACTATTTCTGAGAGGGAGCCACTGATTTGTGCTTTTCAAGTGCTTGGGTGGAGTTCCAGACAATAAAACCCATATATTATTGACTGTTGCATAATACTGAAATGATCTTAGAGAAATATGCTGAATGCATAATTATTTCGTATTTGACAAGCAATAGGGACTGAGGTTATGGATGCTATTATATATGATGAGTTATTTTCTATATGGCACACAACTGTACTCATACTGCTTGATGAAGAGGCCAACATGGAAAAATGAATTTGTCTGGTTACATCACAGTTAGGAACGAGCAACTTTTTTTTATTATTATTATTTTTAACATGTTTTTACTTTGTTTATAATAGTTTAGGCTCACAAGTTATGCTGTATATATGGCTTTCATTTTACTGCCCGCTTTCTCTCGTACTCTATTTGCCTTCACCAATGTGGGCTGAGAGAGTGTAGAACTTGTGCATCATGTCAATTCTTATGTGATTCTAACCATGGCACTCATTCTGCTGTTTTACAGGACTGTTCGATTTGTTACTTAATGTTCTATGTAAATTGCTGATAGAATGTACCATGTTGTTTTTTGTCCAATATTAGGTTGTTCTCTGCGCTCTCATAACTTATTTGGGATGGTTGATTCCTGGAGTTATTGGTTTTTATCCTAAACATTGGATTCCGAAAGGCATGGATAAATTTGAACTTGCACTGCAGTTTGGTATTTCAGTGCTTGTGGTTGCTTGCCCATGTGCTCTAGGGCTAGCGACCCCTACAGCAGTCATGGTTGCCACAGGGAAGGGTGCTTCACTTGGTGTGCTTATTAAGGGTGGAAATGCACTTGAGAAGGCACACAAGGTAAAACCAATTTTGTTTTGGAAACAGCTAGAATGGGACAGGATTGAAGTTGAGTTGATTATTTGGTATATATGAGCTTCATAATAATGGTTGAGCATCATTAGCAACTTGATATCTCTTAGTGCAGAATTTGTTTCTAGTGATTATTATACTTGGATAACAAAACAAATGAACTGAAATCTCAATATTGTTGTTACAAGAATCACAAATCCTTGAATGTCCAATTTTGAGTGACATTCATTTCAGTTTGAAAGTTATCTACTATAGGTTCATTCTAAGATATTATTTTTTCTTAGGAAAATAGCAATTTTTACTCATCAAAGTAGCAACTCAGCATTTGCTAAAAATGTAATTTCTTTAAAATAGCATCACCCTTTTAAATTTTAATTTTTATGATTGGTTGTTTGTATTGGAAGGTCACTTCTTGTTCATTTTATTCATTTCAAATAACCGGCATATCAGATCAAAAGGCCTCTTTCACACTGTTATTTACATCACAATCACAGATGTCTTGTTCGGAAGTATTCTTTATTTCCTTATGGTTTTGCATCTTTTAACAATAATACAAGGTGTACTTAAGTCTTGGAAGTTGGATATATTCAATGTCACAAGTTCCCTTTGCAGATGAGTGTTGTGACCTGAACTACCTTTTCCCTTGTATCCTATAGGTGACAGCAATTGTGTTTGATAAGACGGGGACGTTGACAATTGGGAAACCAGAGGTTGTAAGTGTCATGCTCTTTTCAAGTATGTCAATGGAAGACTTCTGCGATATGGCTATTGCTGCAGAGGTACGTGTCTATTTTCTGTCCTGTTCTGATAGTATTCAGTGAAGTTGCTATGGGAACCGATACCTAAAAAGCTTGGTGAGAAATTTGGAGAACCTGAATTATGCACCTGGATTTTTTGTTTTTGAGTTTTGGGGGAATTATTAAACCAAAGCTTATTTTGACAGAACATGCAATTCAATATATTAGATTTAACCTAAATGGAAATGTATTTTAGCTATAACTTCTTGAAAGGTGCAATATTGTTTAATGCCACTGAATGACTCAAGCTAGTTTTGTGAGCTTTTTACCATTAAATTTCCAGGCAAACAGCGAGCACCCAATTGCCAAAGCTTTCCTGGAGCATGCTAGAAAGTTGCATCAGAAGATAGAATCTAACAATCAACCCAACAATCAACATCTCAAAGAGGCTAGGGACTTTGAGGTGCACCCCGGCACTGGGGTCAGTGGAAAAGTTGGTGACAAAATGGTCTTGGTTGGAAACAAGAGGCTTATGCAGACTTATAATGTCACAGTTGGTCCTGAGATTGAGGACTACATTTCAGAAAACGAGCAACTGGCTCGAACTTGTGTCTTAGTTGCCATTGATGGAAAGGTTGTTGGAGCTTTTGCAGTAACTGATCCAGTGAAGCCAGAAGCTAAGCAAGTTATATTATATCTTCGCTCAATGGGCATTTCAAGCATCATGGTAACTGGTGATAACTGGGCTACTGCAACTGCCATTGCAAAGGAGGTTGGAATAGAGAAGGTGATTGCTGAGACAGATCCAGTGGGAAAAGCTGATAGGATCAAAGAATTGCAGGTAAGCTTCTTATCTTCTTCCTTTATCTTTTTCTTTATTACATGGCTTGATTCTGTAAAATGCATTATGAAATGCTATTCATTAGAAAGTAGAAACTACATAATTTCCAATATAATAAATAGGGAGAAGGGTGTGTGTGTGGAGGGGGGGGGGGGGGGGGGGGGGGGGGGTGGTGGGGGAGGTGAGAAAGACGGCTTGATGTCCAGTTTGGCAAAGTAAAAATGTGCCCAGGTGTTTGAATGTAGATTCTTGTTTAACCTATCAGGCTCTCCATACGTTACGTGCATAAAATCTGATTAAATGTTTTTCTTGAATACGAAATGCAGATGAAAGGCTTGACTGTTGCTATGGTGGGAGATGGAATAAATGACTCACCTGCTTTAGTCGCAGCTGATGTAGGCATGGCAATTGGTGCTGGTACTGATGTAGCAATAGAAGCAGCCGACATAGTACTCATCAAAAGCAACTTGCAAGATGTAGTTACAGCAATAGACCTGTCCAGAAAGACCATTTTCCGCATTTGGCTTAACTATGTGTGGGCCCTTGGTTATAACATTCTTGGCGTGCCAGTTGCTGCTGGAATCTTATATCCCTTCACTGGAATTCGGTTACCACCTTGGCTAGCTGGTGCATGCATGGCCGCCTCGTCTCTGAGTGTAGTTTGTTCTTCTCTCTTGTTGCAGTTTTACAGGAAGCCTTTAGTAGTCCAAGATACAAAAGGACAAAGTCACTACTCCATATCCACCTGATGGGTTACATTTTGGTAATTCATATCTAACTGCATAATATCTGCTGTTCCCACTGCGGCAGTTATTAACCATGCAAACGAGGAAGGTCCTTAGATTATTCCACCAGATCCTAGCTTCTGAATAGGTTGATGTTATTGCAAAAGATTTCATGCGATTATCGCTCCATTGGAAAGGCTAATTTAACGTTCTCTCTAGAATGGTACTTGAGAGAGATGGACTACCATATAGTTATATTTCTTGTATAACTAAAAGTGTAAAGTTTGTCATTTGGGATAATGGATCATTTCCAATGAGAAGATTAGCTTAGTTTAAAGATCATGGATGTAAATCTCTATTAGATGGCATGAGTGGTTTCATCCCAATTTTGCTTTAGAGTGCTTCAGGAATCGCAAATGCATAATGCTACAAGTTTCCGGCATTTCATTAGATGTCCAAAAGCATTCGGGTAGCAAAGAAGCATGAGCAAGAAACAGAAGGCTGCTTCTCCATCTCTTTTCTAACGAAGCAACAAACAAAATAGGATCAATGGGCCAGGCTGAATCAAACCAATCATCCTGTAGCTTGGTGGAATCTTCCTCAACAAATTAAGGTGTGTCAATACATATCAAAAAATAAAACAAGGATCCCTCTCAACAAGTATCGATGTATTACACATTTTTTTGTGGACGATTTTAATGGTGAACGCTGCAGTAAGTAACCTTACTGTAAGGTCAATAAATAAAATTTTAAAAAAATAATAAAAACCTGTTTAACAGGTTAACTGGTAAACAATATATATAATTTTTAATTTATTCATTTTAGGATAATAACGTAGATAATTTTTAAATTTATTTAGTTTATTTTAAAAGTTATTTAACTTTTAATTTTATTTTATTTTTTACTTTAAACTATAAGAATATTATTTTTTTAATATTAAAATTATATTTAATTAATTAATTTAATAAAAATTATTATTATCACTTGTTACGTTAACTATCACACATTTACGTTAAGATTTTAAATTTGCTTATTCCACTTTTATAAGATTTTACATTAGTTCTTACAACTTTACACCAAACCTTTTCAATAGCAACTTTTAACTATAATTATCTTTATCTTTATCTTTATTATTCTTTATTTAAAATAAAAATTTGAATTTCGTTACATATTTTTAGCCCAATAATATAAATATAAATGCTTATTTTTCATTAAAATTAGACTTTTTTACTTAATTAACTTATTATGTTAACTCTCACACATTTACGTTAAGATTTAAAATTTAGTTATTCCACCTTTATAAGTTTTTATGTTAATTGTTACAGTTTTACGTTAAGATTTATCTATACCAATTTTGAACTATAATTATTTTTATTATTATTATTATTATTCTTTATTTAAAAATTAAAATTTATATATCGTTAAACACTTTTAACCAGAGAATATATTTTTGAATATTTATTTTTCACTAAAATTAGATTTTTTTTTTTTTACTTAATTGACTTGTTACGTTAACTCTCACACATTTACGTTAAAATTTTAAATTTGCTTATTCCACTTTTAAAAGATTTTACGTTAATTCTTACAATTTTATGTCAAGCTTTTTCAATAGTAACTTTTAATTATAATTATCTTTATCTTTATTATTCTTTATTTAAAATAAAAATTTGAATATCGTTACATACTTTTAGCTCGATAATATAAATATAAATGCTTATTTTTTATTAAAATTAGACTTTTTACTTAATTAACTTATTACGTTAACTCTCACAAATTTATGTTAAAATTTAAAATTTAGTTATTCCACTTTTATAAGTTTTTACTTTAGTTTTTACAGTTTTACGTTAAGGCTTATCTATGTCAATTTTAAACTATAATTATTTTTGTCCTTATTATTTTTATTTAAAAATTATAATTTATATATCGTTAAATACTTTTATTTTGAGAATATAAATTTAAATATTTGTTTTTCAATTAAATTAAATTTTTTTACTTAATTAACTTATTATGTTAACTCTCACATATTTATGTTAAGATTTAAAATTTAGATATTTTACCTTTATAAATCTTTACGTCAATTCTTATAGTTTTACTTCAAGATTTTTCTACGTCCATTTTGAACTATAATTATTTTTATCTTTATTATTTTTTATTTAAAAATTAAAATTTGTATATCGTTGAGCACTTTTAGTCTAAAAATATAAATTTAAATATTTATTTTTTACTAAAATTAGATTTTTTTACTTAATTGATTTGTTACGTTAACTCTCACACATTTATGTTAAGATTTAAAATTTAGTTATTCCACATTTATAAGTTTTTACATCAATTCTTACAATTTTACGTCAAGACATATCTATGTCAATTTTCAACTATAATTATTTTTATCCTTATTATTTTTATTTAAAAATTAAAATTTGTATATCGTTACATACTTTTAATCCGATAAGACAAATATAAATGCTTATTTTCATTAAAATTGGATTTTTTTTACTTAATTAACTTATTACGTTAACTCTCACACATTTACGTTAAGATTTAAAATTTAGTTATTTCACCTTTATAAGTTTTTAAGTCAATTGTTACAGGTTTATGTCAAGACTTTTTTATGTTAATTTTGAACTATAATTATTTTTATCCTTATTATTTTTTATTTAAAAGTAAAAATTTGAATATCATTACATACTTTTAGCCCGATAATATAAATATAAATATTTATTTTTCATTAAAATTAATTTTTTTACTTAATTAACTTATTACGTTAACTTTCAAATATTTACATTAAGATTTAAAATTTATTTATTCCACCTTTATAAATTTTTATGTTAATTCTTGTAGTTTTACGTCAAGATTTATTTATGTTAATTTTGAATTATAATTTTTTTCATTATTATTCTTTATTTAAAAATTAAAATTTATATATCGTTAATCACTTTTAACCCAAAAATATAAATTTAAATGTTATTTTCACTAAAATTAGATTTTTTATTTAATTAACTTGTTACTTTAACTCTCACACATTTACGTTAAGATTTAAAATTTAGTTATTTCATCTTTATAAGTTTTTACGTCAATTGTTACAGTTTTACGTCAAAACTTAAAAATTAAATTTGTATATTGTTAAAACTTTTAGTACAATAATATAAATTTAAATATTTGTTTTTAACTAAAATTAGATTTTTTTTATTTAATTAACTTATTACCTTAACTTTCACACGTTTACGTTAAGATTAAAAATTTAGTTATTCCATCTTTATAAGTTTTTACGTCAATTCTCACAGTTTAACGTTAATATTTTTTTATGTTAATTTGGAATTATAATTATTTTTATCTTTATTATTGTTTATTTAAAAATTAAAATTTGTATTTTGGTCAACACTTTTAATTCAAGAATATAAATATAAATGTTTATTTTTCATTAAAATTAGATTTTTGTACTTAATTGACTTGTTATGTTAACTTTCACACATTTACGTTAAGATTTAAAATTTAGTTATTCCACCTTTATAAGTTTGTACGTCAATTATTACAGTTTTACGTCAAGGCTTATTTATGTCAATTTTAAACTATAATTATTTTTTTATTATTATTTTTTATTTAAAAATTAAAATTTATATATTGTTAAACAATTTTAGTCCGAAAATATAAATTTAAATATTATTTTTCATTAAAATTAAATTTTTTTCTTTAATTGACTTATTACGTTAATTTTTACGCATATGTTAAGATTTTAAATTTAGTTATTCTACCTTTACGAGTTTTTTTGTCAATTTTTATTGCTTTATGTTAAGGATTTTTAATCATAACTTTTAAAAACTTTATGTTTAGGTTTTTTAATGACAATTTTAAATTACATGTGTTTTTATTTTTATTATTATACATTTTTAATTTTGACTTTTTGATTTATTATAGTGATAATCCTACTTATAATATGAAATTTCAGCCATTAAATAATAGAAATGAAAATAAATAGTTTCTATTAATAAGGCATAAAAAAAGTCCATCAAAAGGAGGATTTTTTGTTTACCAGTTTCTTTATGGGTTTTAAATCAATGACTGTAATTTAATTTCATAGATCAGATGGTCATTATTTTTGACCTTACTGTAAAGTCAGTTAATTAACACCGTTCAATTTATGAGATTAAATTGTGGTTATTAATTTAAAATTGATAGAGAAACCTGTAAACCAATTCAACAGGTTAATAAAAAATAAAATTAAAAAAAAATTAAAAAGTCAAGAGAGATGAGAACACTCTCTGATAAAGGAGTCAGGAGAGATAAGGACTCTCCTCAACAGACTGTGTTCTCTCTTACTGGATGAATTTTTTTGAATTATTTTATTGTGAGTTTCCTGGTCAAGTTTATTTTCCTTCGCTCTCAATTAGCGGGCAATTTTGTTACAGCAAGTTTACAATAGCAAGCCATCCTTGGTCTGAAAGTTTCCAAGACAAGAGACTCTACCAAGGGCTACTTCTAAGGCAACGCCTACAGGTATGATATATTGCTTGTTGTGCCTCATGAACTGCCTTTTGTTTTTTCTGTTAAAAGAGTGTAAATTTGCATAGAGAAAGGACGTCCTGCAAATGCATCTAATTTAATGCCATTACTAGATTTTTGTTTCCACAGATACTTGCAAAGACAAAGTACTTCCCTCTTGTACTTTAGAAAGAACACAAATTGAATCAATCAATAGCAAAATTTTGTATTGAAAAGGTTAACTGTCGCGACCTCTAGTTTGAAGCACTTTAAGCAAGTGATGAAGATTCTCAGGTGGTCGAGTGGCAGCTACATCTTTAATGAATGATATATGGCTTGCATTTGATTCACTAAACGTTTAAATACCCAAGTTCAACATGCCCAGGAATATTTGAAAGAAAAGAAAAGCTGAATCACTTGCTCAAGCCAGGTTCACAATTAATTGGAATTTAGTGTGACTGACTAGTTAGAAATCTGGTTCTGATTGTGCATCATTTATCACAACTACTTCCCTCTTGTACTTTGGACTTTCAACCTATTTTTTCTTTTTTGCAACCGTGTTTATCAAGGATATTTGTTCTCCAAGTTTGGGTGAGTAGTCTAAGCTACTTGATTTTTACTTAGTTGGTATGCTAATCTTTTTTACTATAATTGTCTCTCTTTTTTTGTTTCGTACAGGCAACACTAGGCATATTTGGACAATTTTTGGAGCACATTTAAATGACACATTTGCTTTAACTTTGGTACATCCTGGCGTTTACATTTTATTGATATTGGAGTTCAGTGAATATAATGCAATCTTAGTAGATGCACTTAGTAAATGCACAAAAGAAATGATACAATGTTCATGTTAGCAAGTTTAGAACCTTATAATTATACTTCAAAGTTGAAACGGAAAAACCTTGACGTACAACTGGAAGAATTGAAGTAAAAATTTGTAAAGGTAGAATAACTAAATTTTAAATTTTAACGTAAGTGTGTAAGAGTTAACATAACAAGTCAATTAAGTAAAAACAATCTAAATTTCATGAAAAATAAATATTTAAATTTATATTCTTGAGGTTAAAAGTGTTTAACGATATACAAATTTTAATTTTTTAATAAAGAATAATTAAGGATAAAAATAATTATAATTCAAAGATGACATAAAAAACCCTTGGCGTAAAACTGTAAAAATTAATGTAAAAACTTGTAAATGTGAAATAATTAAATTTTAAATCTTAACGTAAATGTGTGAGAGTTAACGTAATAAGTTAATTAAGTAAAAACAATCTAAATTTAATGAAAAATAAATATTTAAATTTATATTCTCGGGTTAAAAGTGTTTAATGATATACAGATTTTAATTTTTAAATAAAAAATAATAAAGATAAAAATAATTATAGTTCAAAGTCGACATGGAAAAGTCTTGACATAAAACTATAAGGATTGACGTAAAAATTTGTAAAGATGGAATAATTAAATTTTAAATCTTAACGTAAATATGTGAGAGTTAACGTAACAAGTCAATTAAGTAAAAATAATTTAAATTTAATAAAAAATAAATATTTAAATTTATATTATCGAATTAAAAGTGTTTAACGATATACAAATTTTAATTTTTAAATAAAAAATAATAAGCATAAAAATAATTATAATTCAAAGTTGACATGAAAAACTCTAGACGTAAAACTATAAGAATTGATATAAAAACTTGTAAATGTGAAATAACTAAATTTTAAATCTTAATGTAAATGTGTGAAAGTTAACGTAATAAGTCAATTAAGTAAAAACAATCTAAATTTAATGAAAAATAAATATTTAAATTTATATTATCGGGTTAAAAGTGTTTAACGATATACAAATTTTAATTTTTAAATAAAGAATAATAAGGATAAAAATAATTATAATTCAAAGTTAACATGAAAAAGTCTTGCCATAAAACTATAAAAATTGACGTAAAAACTTGTAAAGGTGGAATAACTAAATTTTAAATCTTAACATAAGTGTGTGAGAGTTAACGTAACAAGTTAATTAAGTAAAAATAAGTTAAATTTAATGAAAAATAAATATTTAAATTTATATTTTCGAGTTAAAAGTGTTTAACGATATACAAATTTTAATTTTTAAATAAAAAATAATAAAGATAAAAATAATTATAATTCAAAGTTGAAACGGAAAAGCCTTGACGTAAAATTAGAAGAATTAGTGTAAAAACTTGTAAATGTGGTATAACTAAATTTTAAATCTTAACGTAAGTGTATAAGTGCTAACATAACAAGTCAATTAAGTAAAAACAATCTAAATTTCATAAAAAATAAATATTTAAATTTATATTTTCAGATTAAAAGTTTTTAACAATATACAAGTTTTAATTTTTAAATAAAGAATAATAAGGATAAAAATAATTATAATTCAAAATTAACATAAAAAAGTCTTGTCGTAAAACTATAAGAATTGACGTAAAAACTTATAAAGGTGGAATAATTAAATTTTAAATCTTAACGTAAGTGTGTAAAAGTTAACGTTACAAGTCAATTGAGTAAAAACAATCTAAATTTAATGAAAAATAAATATTTAAATTTATATTTTCGAATTAAAAGTGTTTAATGATATGTAGATTTTAATTTTTATATAAAGAATAATAAAGATGAAAATAATTATAATTTACAGTTACTATCAGAAGGGTTTGTTGTAAAATCGTAAAAATTGACGTAAAATCTTATGAAGGTGTAATAAATAGATTTAAAATTTTAACGTAAATATGTAAGAGTTAATATAAATAAATTTTATTAAATTAAATTAATAAAAATAATTTTAATATTAAAATAATAACATTTTTATAATTTATAATAAAAAATAAAATAAAATTAAAAGTTACATAACTTAAAATAAACTAAATAAGTTTAAAAATTATCTACGTTATTATCTTAAAATAGATAAGTTTAAAAATTAAATATGTTGTTTACCTGTTAACCTGTTATACAAAATTTTATTATTTTTTTAAAATTTTATTAATTGACCTTACAATAAGGTTAAAGTTACTGTAGTATTCACCCACTTAAATAAGTATTTCATTAATTAGTAATTAAGGAACATTTAAGCCTAACCCGTTGTCTGTAAATAAGTATTTCAATTTATCCAAAAAAAAAAAAGCATTTCAAGGCCAATACCAACCCAACACGTCGCTGCAATCAAGTTTTTTCTTTAACAGATTTGCCAGATTCCCATGCTTTCTACTCTTTTAACTTAAGCCCAAAACTCAACTCTCCCTCTCTCCTTTTCAAACAAACAACTCTTACCTCTCGGAGGAATTTCTCCATTTTTGATCATTCTCAAAGGTAATCCTTTCATGACATCTTCTCCTTCAATATTATGATGAAAACCTTTGTTTAATTTTCTGAACTTTCGCATTGTTATTCCAGTGATTGTCCAACAGTACAAGAAAAGTTTAAAAAGTTTCTCTTTTTGGATCTTGTTAATGCTTTTAATTGATTTTATGGGTCTTGACTGAATTTGAGTTTTGATCAGATGTGGGATTTTTTGGACGATTTCAGGATTATTGATATGATAGGTTGCACATAAATCTTTTAGTGGGTTCAATTGTTTCCTAAGCTTCTCAGTCACCCTTTTGTTTGGTGTTTTGGTTACATAGAAGATGGGGGAAATGTAAAAATTTAGAATTTAGTGTTTTTTCTGGTTGATTTGTGTCTATCAGTATAGAAGAAACTTGGTTTGACTGACTGCAACTAGTTGAATCAGGGTCAGTGAAGTTGGGTTTCTGTTATATTGAATATTCCAGTAGTTAAAAGTATTGGAACTTTAAGTTGTTATCCGGTGTTTTTCCTGCACCCAAACAGTGTATTAAGGGGTTTGGACTGTAGAGTTGATGGAAAATTCAGGTTTGGGAGGTGGGTTTTTATCAGGTCCAAATGGGGGGTTGTTTGACCTTGAGTCATCCATTAATAGACAGCAAAAGCCCCAGTTGGGTCAACCTTCATTGATACCACACCATAATATGGTCTTGATGAGTGAAAATGACCACCGTTCCACTGGAGTAATGGAGGCAAAAGGCTGTAACCCTAAGGGCTTTCCTATGAACTTTGGTAAAGGGAAGGGGGTTAGTCCCATTAGTGCTATGAATAATGGAAGCATGAGTGAAGAAGATGAGCCAAGTTATATTGAAGATGGAAATGGTGAGAACTCCATTGGGGGTAAAGGCAAGAAAGGATTACCATGGCAGAGAATGAAATGGACTGATAATGTGGTTAGACTTCTAATAGCAGTGGTTGCTTGTGTGGGTGATGATGGTATGATTGAGGGTGTGGAGGGGCCTAAGAGAAAATCTGGGATTTTGCAAAAGAAGGGCAAGTGGAAAACAGTTTCAAAGATAATGATTAGTAAAGGCTGTCATGTTTCACCTCAACAATGTGAGGATAAATTTAATGACTTGAACAAGAGATATAAGAAACTGAATGATATTCTTGGGAGAGGAACTAGTTGTAGGGTGGTTGAGAACCCTTCTCTTATGGACTCTATGCCTCACCTCTCAGCTAAGGCAAAGGATGATGTAAAGAAAATTTTGAGCTCTAAACATTTATTTTACCCGGAAATGTGTGCTTACCATAATGGACAGAGAATACCCAATTGCCAGGATCTTGATCTTCAGGGCTGTTTTGTACCTCTTGACAGATGCTTGAAAGACAATAATGGGTCGGATGAGGAAGAAGCTGAGGGAAATGATGATAGTGAGGATGATGATGAAATGGACAATGAAGATGATAATAATGCTGATGGGGATGATGAAAGGATTGGTGAGCTCAATAAGAGGAAGAAGGCAAGTGCTGAGGAAGGCCACTTCTGGTCACAATCTGCCGAACAGGATAGTCTCAAGGTGGAGATGGCTGGAATATTTCACGATCCAACAAGGTCATCATTGGAGCGGAAGGAGTGGATTAAGAGACAGATTTTGCAACTTCAGGAGGAAAGAGTAAACTTGCAGGTGGAAGGTTTTGAGCTTGAAAAACAACGTTTTAAATGGCTGAGATACTGCAACAAGAAAGGCAGAGAACTAGAGAGGCTAAGGTTGGAGAATGAAAGAATGAGGCTTGAGAATGAGCGGAGTTTATTGCAACTGAGGCAAAAAGAATTGGAGGTAGGTTTCAGGAGCTCTGATGCATCTTTAGACCCCACTTCACTTGGCATTGACAGACTGCAAAGCAGAGATCAGATTGATTTGGGCAGGCATCAATAGCTTATGCAAAGAGTTGGCAGTTTACTGCTGATTCTTGTGTCATTTAAATCCATTTGGCAATAAGACTTATATAGCTTAAAGCATACTAGGTAGGGTTATTCTTTTTGCCATGTAAATAAATAGAAGCACACCAAATTTGAGAGATAAGATAGCTTGGGATCAAATTATTAGCAAATGTATTTTTTCCACTTCCCTTCTTCCTAACAAACTTGACAATTTTCCCTCCTGAACTTCTCTTCATATACAGACCATAAAATAACTATCACTGCCATCATCCTTTTGAAGAAGACTTCATCATGTCATTTCCCTTCATGTGCACATTGTTCTAAGAATCCAAGGTTATGGATTGTATCATCTGTCCGGGGACAATCATGCAAGGTTTTTGCAGTTAAAAGGACAACAACAATTTGGCTAGGTAGAAAGAAAGCATGCCATACATCTGTACTTGCCTCAGTTAATTCTTTTTTTCATTTCCCCATATTATGCTACATTGGTTCCAATTGTTTCGTATGTAATTATGCGCACGCAATGTTTTTTTACCTTTGCGTTTGCATTAAAATGCTCTGGGAGAGGTGTGCATGGAATGTCAAACATGTTTGTTTGTTTGTGGGACGAAATGACTTGTATGCCTGCGGGCATGGTTGTTCTGTATGCCAAATATTGTTGAAGATGATGACACCAAGTGCTAAAACTGTGTTTGCTGTTCGTGTTTATTAGAAGTGGTGCACCCTCTTGTTAGAGCAATATCGTAGTTCAACTTTCCTTCGTCTCCCCAAATCAGTGAAAATTAATCTATTTATATTTTACTTGTCTCATCTTCGGGATGATTGGGTGACCTACAGCACTTTAACCAAGTTGTAGGGAGGTGTGCACAATGTTAAAAGTAGCTCATGCAAACCTGAGTTAAGCTTAGACTCACAACTACAGGGTGGGGGCTGGGTAGATTCCTACTTGACTGAGATTAAAAATGAATTGTATCTGCAAGCCCTTAATAAGCAACATCTCTTAATTGTTTTTAATAAATGAAAGACTGGGGACAATGAAACCAGATATCATGAAAGCTACGTAGTCAGAGCTGTTCTTGTTCTTTCTGACGTTGGCTATTCCATACGTGCATATCACATGACTGGCATGCAATTTCTTGGAATTAGGCTATCATGTGAAATATTGTCACACACTCTTCTTTGACTTGTCAAAATTTATGGTGCAAGCTTATAGTATTTATTAAGAAAAATGATTTGGTATCAATGGAAAAAAAATCACATCTTCAATTAATCATATGTTATTAATTAAAGTGATGCCAACACTATCACGTGTCAAAATATAACATAATCTTAATCAATACTTAAAAATTAGAAGGCATAATACTTCGAAAAAAAACCGTTTAAACTGTTGAGAAAAATTCAAATAAATTTTTATACTTTTATTACTTTCAATCAAGTCTTTACTTTTATTTCGAGTCAAATAAGCTATTTGATTTTTTTATTTTGTGTCAAATAAACTTAATGATTAACTTAGTCAAAATATTATTTGTTATTTTATGTCTTGTAACATCAATGTGGCATGCTAACATATCATAATTGATAATGATATGGCACCTTGACATATAATTATTGATGATAATATAACATGCTAATTTGACATGATAACATAATCATGTAATTAGCGATAACAATGGGTAGGGTACTTATTAATTTTGAGGTACCGAAACCCAAACCTATAAAAAGTAAACTACATGAATGTTTTTTAAAATTACTACCCTAACCCTAATCCTAATACATCCCTACTATCCTATAATTACCCTAATCTGTTTAAAACCCCGATTATGTAAAAAAATTATTAAAATACTATTCATAAGTATCCAATTACCCGAATCTGAATTCGTATCCATATACAATAATATTTCTCTTGCATATTTCATATAATTTACTAATAATTAAATTAATTAAAACACACAAATAATAAAATTTAAATTTAAGTAATCAAAAACAAATATCTCAAACATAATTAATAAATTTATTAGTTATAATTTTTGTAATGTTAGCACAATATAGAAAGTAAATATATTTATATTTAAAGTGTATATATACTAAAAATATTTTAATATATATCATAGTAATTATATTTCTTATAACTGAACCTAATATATATAAAGTATATATATTAAAAGACATTACAAGTCAATTAATAATCATAGTTTCATTAATTAATTTAATTAACTATATGAGTTTATCCTTAATTACAAAAAATTTAAAAAAAAAAATTAAGTTTCCAAACTATTCTAATCTCACAACTTCCTTTTAGGTTTATATATTATAAGTTTATATAACCAAAGCTATATATATTATAATTAATAACTAACAATCTAATAATTTTTTAATTTAAATATATTAATATCATCATGTTAATAATTAGAGTAACAATACTTTTCATATATTTGTTAGTTTTTAATAAAAAGAATTACTTGTAAAGTTAGTAAAAATTGTATATTTTTAATTTAATTATTAAAATAATAATAAAACATTTATAAATAGTAATCAAGTTCGGATAATGAGCACTCAAGAGGTGATATCGAAACCCGACCTGAACCCTATTCGGGTAGTGAAATCACTACCTGAACTCGTCCCAAACCCAGTTATAGGATATCTTAACTCTATATAACCGGGTCGGGTATCCACGAATATCTTGTTATAAGGTACTCATTGTCATCCTTACATGTAATATTTATTATTTTTCATATTAATGTCATTTCAGTGCCATATAAATATAAAATTATAAGTGAAATTTTGATTAATGACAATTAGTTAATCATTTATTATAAGAACTTATTTGACTGAAAATAAAATATTAAGGCTTAATTGAACGCAATAAAAAAAATTTTTATTTGAACTTTTTTTATTAGTTTAAAGACTTATTTGAGTATTATGTCAAATTATAAATATTAAGGTAAAATACCCCCACCCCTAAATTTTAATCGAAATTTTAGACGAGTCTATTAATTTTTAAAATGGACACTTTGCTCTAAAAAAAAAAAATCTTTCACGAGACACATAGATCTAACCGTCAGTCAAACATTAATGTTTCTATTAATCTGATGACGTGATAATATTGAAAAATAATTTTACCATTTATTAATTTTAAAAATTACTATTATATGCTTTTTTTTTTTTTGCAAAAAAACAAGTAGGTGGGAGCCCCAGAGGGGTGCAGGAGCACCAGCTCAGTGTTCCTTTGGAGAGGGCTCGTTGCTCTCCTCCTTCCCTTGATGCTCTTTTCTCTTGGAAAGCACCGGATCCTTCCTTAGGGAGTTGTAATAATAATTTTTTAAATTAATAAATAAGAAAGGATATATTAATTTTTTCATATTATTTGTTAATGATGTTTATACTTTTGAAATGGACTGTTTATTTCTAACACTAATATACTCATGTAAATTATGTCTAAAAATTAAGAGATAGAAGTGTTTTACTTTACATACTATTACCCGAACTCAAAACAAATTGAAAAAAAAAAGCAGAGAGGCAAACTTGGTCAAATTCCATTTTGGTTGTCTTTAAAGTAGAATGGTTGGCACCACTAATTTGAAACCAGAAATGATTGTCAAATTGAACTCTCCAAAATAATAGCAGCATATGTCAAGAGAAAATTCTATTCAAAAAGAGAAGTTTTGAAAGTTGTGGTAGCATTCACATTTCCTACCAACCCAAGCTAAAGTGATTAGTTGTCAAAATTGGACTCCCCCATTGATCAAGGACGAGGATCATGCACCACAAAACAAAATTCCCAGTAATGCGGCTGCTACCCATACATATACAAGATACCATTCTAATGTCCCCTCACAATTCCATGACAACTTTCCTTTCGTAAAATATTTTTAATATATAACTCTTATAGAATCTTTTTAAACTAATTTGATTTAATATTTAAAAAATTTAAATGAATTCGTGTTTTTCAATTATATTCAATTAAATTATCATATTTTTTTATTTTTAATTAAATAAACTCTTATTATGATTAATGGATGATTAATTGTTATTAATCAAAATATTATTTATTATTGTATACTCACGTGATGCAAATATGAAAGTGAAAATATCATATAACCATATCACACCAGATCAATTTATCACATTACCATCTATTATGAGATTAACATACTATGTTAATGTCATGTGGTATAAAATGATAAGTGATATTTTAACTAATAATTAATTTATCATTAATTGAACGTCATAAAAAAATAAAAATTTATTTAAAATTTTTTAAATAGTTTAGAAGTCCTTTTTTAGATATTATACTAATTAATTTTCTCTATAACCACTTAATTTACATGCCTTTCCTATCACAAAGGCAAATTTCCTTTGTATTAATTTTTTTTCCTTTGTGATACATGTAACTTAAGAGGGAAATTGATGGAGAGATCATGGATTCGATCATTTGAGACTTGAATCTATTGTTGTGCAAAAATCAAATACTAATTGTTTTGCAAAAATGGTAATACAAGTAATGAAGGGAAGTACATTCTCTAATTTGGCAGGGCCAATTGTTCGCCTTTAACACACCACAAAAAGGCATCCCACAGTGGAAGCCTTTATAACCAACGACTCTGTCTCACGTGAGGTCTCTGTCCAAGCTCCCAACTCCAAACTTCTACGTTTTGTGTTGCTTGCCTCCCTCATTTCTCTCTCGTCTAGTCTCTCCACATTTCAAGGTTGGCTTTTTATCTCTTTCTTTCTTTTCCTTTTCCTATGAAATCTGCTAACATTTCTCCTCCACTTACATCATTACGTGATGTGTGATTGTTTCACTGATAACTGTTTTATATTTGTTGGGGGGTGTGGTTTGGTTTTATGGGTGTGCTTTCATTTCGGCTTACATTTTGCTCTTGATTGGAACTCTACCTTCTTTTTCTTATAAACCCATTTCAGGGCTCTTTTACTATTTGCTTCTATTTTAGATCTTTTTTTCTTTATCTTTCTCTGCTCTCTTTGTTTCATATCCTTTTACAGGTCAGTCAGTTTTTAATCTGACATAGCATCTTTTGCTCTGTATAATGTATTTGTTTGGTTATTTATATGTTTTCTTTATTGTGTATATGTCTCATGTTCGATCTGGGGTCGGATTGAAGTCTGATATATAGGGTTTTTGTTTCACTTGGGTGGAGGGTTATTTTCTGTTGTGTGTTTTTCTGATGTCTTTTAGATCTGATTATGATAGGGAGTCTGGTATGTTGGGTTTTTAAAAGATCATAAGTATGTGGTCTTTTTTTTCTCTTAAAAAAAATGCAATTTTGAATGAGAACTCTATTAATATCATACTTGAGCCTCTGGCCGTTGGTTTGGCGTGAATTGATAGATGAAGCTTTTGGGGAATGTACCCATGGTTTAAATTCCATTTTAGACCAGAATCTGTGCGTTCGTAGTAGATTAATTTTGGTGCTTTTGGTTGACAGTTGACAGCTGAGCTTAAAATCTATGTGATGTAACTTTGCTTTCAATCTGTCCTCATGAATCTTCTATTATATTATTAACCTACTTGAATTTTTGTATATTAAACATTGATCTCATCAAAAAGATTAAATTGGTTTTTATCGTCAAACTCATTTCCTTATTAATTGTTCTTATTTTCAACTCAATCCACTCTTATGGATATGTGAAATTCAAGTTGGTTTTAAGTGCATGAATTTTAAGGGTATCTTTCTCAAAAAAAAAAAAAAAAGAGAAAATTTTATGCTTATTAGATATTTGCTGCATCTGTCGGTTTCCTATCCTCTCTGTTATAGTGTTGTTTGCTTGTATCTGAGCAATTTTCATTTATTATTTTAAAATTTTTGGGTCGAAATATTCATGTTCCAGCTATGCCCTTATGTTTCAGGTGGATGATATTGTTTAAAGTTAGTCAGTGATAATAAGGAGAAAAGTTTTAGCTTGTAGATAGTGCAACCATGCAAAATGAAATAGAAAAAGATTATGAACCTTAGTGGCAAGAAAAGCCTCTACTTGTGAGCTGGGGGACAAATGCTCATTTTATTGAAATGGTTTTTATTCCAATTGAATTTGTATACATCTGGAAGCTAAGTGGGTTCTTGTTTATAATTATATAGGGCCACAAATTGTTGTCCTTTTTGAAGTTTTGTTTCTTTTGTTTTTTGTTTTTCTTCTAATTTTACTTGTCATCTTGATTTGGTGTGGTTTCACAATTTGAGGCATCAGGGTCATGCTTTGGTTTTCTCCAGCTCATTATAATCATAATATTTGGTTTTGTTGTGTAGGGTATTTTTCGTGAGAAGTGATGGCTGATAGGCACCAACACCCTTCTGTCATGCAAAAGGTAGCTGGACAACTCCATCTTACTCCCAGCCTTTCACAAGATGTTCAATATCGCTATGGAGGTTTCCAAAGGCCTGCGCTGCATCAGAGGCGTTTTGCATCTGGAAGTTGCAATGCAGCACTACGGTATCCCATGGCACAGGCATGCCCAGCAAATTATGATCTGTCATTGGTCGGTTCAAGTTCATCACCTATATGTGTCCAGGCTCCATCAGAGAAAAGCTTTTCTAGTTTTGCTATTGATTTTCTTATGGGTGGAGTTTCTGCTGCTGTGTCCAAAACCGCTGCTGCTCCCATTGAACGTGTGAAGCTCTTAATTCAAAACCAGGATGAGATGATTAGGGCTGGTCGGCTCTCTGAACCTTACAAGGGAATTGGTGATTGTTTCAAAAGAACAATCCAAGATGAGGGCATGGTGTCATTGTGGAGAGGAAATACAGCCAATGTTATCCGTTATTTCCCCACTCAGGTTAGTCGTATCTTCATAGAAATAGCCCTATGTTCATTCTTATTTAGAGCTGTCTGCTCATTTATCATTTTTTGAATTTTTTGGTGCTTCAGGCCTTGAACTTTGCCTTCAAAGATTACTTTAAAAAACTGTTCAACTTCAAGAAGGACCGTGATGGCTACTGGAAGTGGTTTGCTGGCAACTTGGCATCTGGTGGCGCAGCTGGTGCCTCTTCCCTTCTCTTTGTCTATTCCCTGGATTATGCCCGAACTCGTCTTGCCAATGATGCTAAAGCTGCAAAGAAAGGAGGTGAGAGGCAATTCAATGGCTTGGTTGATGTATATCGGAAGACTCTCAAGTCAGATGGTATTGCTGGCCTTTACCGTGGCTTCAACATTTCATGTGTTGGCATTATTGTTTACCGTGGTCTTTACTTTGGAATGTATGACTCTTTGAAGCCAGTGGTTCTTGTCGGAAAGTTGCAGGTTAGTAGATTTTTGGGCTAGAATTTCTAATTTATTTTTGGCTTTTTGCGTCAACTAATATTCATACTGTCTAATGACAATAAGATAACTGCTGTTGTGCTTTCTGGATGTTGGTTAGATTTCTTCCCTGGCTAGAGGATTGTGCTCACGTGCATTTTTATTTTGGATAATATCAGGATAGCTTCTTTGCTAGCTTTGCTCTTGGTTGGGTTATTACCAACGGTGCTGGTCTTGCCTCCTACCCAATTGATACTGTCCGTAGAAGGATGATGATGACATCAGGTGAAGCTGTCAAGTACAAGAGCTCACTTGATGCATTCTCTCAGATCCTTAAGAATGAGGGTGCCAAGTCTCTCTTTAAGGGTGCTGGTGCGAACATCCTCCGTGCAGTTGCCGGTGCTGGTGTGCTTGCAGGCTATGATAAGCTCCAGATGATTGTATTAGGAAAGAAGTATGGTTCTGGCGGGGCATAATCATGCCAACTATCTTTTCTACATAAATACAGATGGTGATGAAAATCATTTGCAATTTCATTTGATTCAAGATTTTGCTAAGGGTGATTTTTTCTCATTTGAATAACTTAGTTTAGAGGGGTTTGTCTCCTATAACATTGATCCTTGGGAGGAAATTTTTACCCCATTTAATCCTCATTATTTGAGTTGTTGCAGCCTTGCATCTTGATTTTATTTTTTGGAATTTTACCCCTTTATAAGATTCCCCCTTTGCTTTCCTATTAATGGTTTATGGTTGCCTTGTTACACTGGAAATTGCTAAGAGACTGCAGAGCTTATAATTTTGGAAACTCCGAGGATCATTTCATTATCCTCTTAACGACTATATTGCAGTAGTCTTGGAGGATGAAGCTTCCATTCGCTGGTTTAAATTTTTTACACCTATTCGTTTAACGTTGAACGAACTTGAAACAAATGGAGATCTGTCTGACTAAATCCTCTGAGAAGCTAGACCAAATAATACATCAAAGCAATTCACTGGACTGTTCGGCTTTAATCAGCAAAGCATTCAACCACTCTGTCGGAACTAGCCGTCCTTCTTTCATTGGGAGGAGAGCTATACAATTGTTTTGATTCCATGGGCTCCCAGAAATCTCTCTCTTTTAAATTGTGCAAGATCTTTCCCGCCTTTCCTTCTACTCATTGCACAAACCGGCAAACCTCTGAGCCGCTATACACAAAAATCTGATGAGCCTTATTTATTCTCTATGTTATCATCAAATCTCAGATTGCTGCATTTCATTTCTAAACCTCTCTTCTTATTAGACCCTTCTCTGCTTTCTTCTTCTTATTGCTCTCTTCACGCACGTTCTCTTCCTCCTCTCAAAGGAAGAAAACCACCCGCCAACAGTAACAAAACCCATGCCCTGCTTCTCAGCAACCCAGTTCTCTCAATCCTACAAATATGCAAATCCTTGCCGCAGCTGAAACAAATCCAAGCCCAAATGACCATCAAAGGCTCAATGTCAGATTGGTTCTTTTCCAGCCGCCTTATCGCCTTTTGCGCCTTGTCGGAACACAAAAATCTTGATCATTGCATTAAAATTTTGTACAATTTGCAAAGTCCAAATGTTTTTTCATGGAATGTTACTATTAGAGGCTGTGCAGAGAGTGAAAACCCCAAAGAAGCAATTTTTCTTTATAAGCAAATGCTTAGAAATAATGGGTTTATTAGGCCGGATAATTACACTTACCCTTCTTTGCTTAAAGTTTGTGCCTTTTTAATGTTGAAATATTTGGGATTTGAAATTCTTGATCATGTTTTGAAATTGGGTTTTGATGCAGATTTATATGTTCACAATGGGGTAATTCACTTTTTGGTTTCATGTGGTGAATTGGAGTTGGCATATAAGGTGTTTGATGAAAGTTGTGTGAGAGATTTGGTTTCTTGGAATTCTTTGATTAATGGCTATGTTAGGAGTGGGAGAGCAAACGAGGCAATAGGGGTTTATAGGAAAATGCGGGAGGAGGGAGTTGAGCTGGATGAGGTGACGATGATTGGGTTGGTTTCTTCGTGTGCACAGTTGGAAGAGTTGAAACTTGGGATAGATTTTCATAAGTATATTGAAGAGCATGGAGTGAATTTGACAATTCCATTAGCTAATGCACTCATGGACATGTATGTTAAGTGTGGAAATCTTGAGGAAGCACAAAGGATATTTGATAACATGGAGAAGAAAACCATTGTTTCTTGTACTACAATGGTAGTTGGTTATGCTAGATTAGGGCATTTGGATGCTGCTCGAAAGCTTTTTGATGAGATGCCCGAGAAGGATGTTGTACCATGGAATGCGATAATTGGAGGTTATGTTCAAGCCAAGTGTAGTAAGGAGGCTTTGACTTTGTTTCATGAAATGCAAGCTGGTGGTATAAAGCCTGATGAGGTGACCATGGTTTATTGTTTATCTGCATGCTCACAACTTGGAGCCCTTGATGTTGGAATTTGGATTCATCATTATATTGAAACACACAAACTTTATTTGAATGTTGCGCTGGGAACTGCTCTAGTTGACATGTATGCTAAGTGTGGGAACATCACAAGGGCTATTCGGGTTTTCCATGAGATGCCATCTAGAAATTCTTTGACTTGGACATCAATTATTGGAGGTTTAGCTCTTCATGGAAATGCACATGATGCCCTATCTTATTTCTCAGAGATGATTGATGTTGGGTTGAGGCCAGATGAGGTCACTTTTCTTGGGGTTTTATCAGCTTGTTGTCATGGTGGTTTGGTGGAAGAGGGTCGCAAACTTTTTTCGCAAATGACATCTAAGTTTGGTCTGTCTCCTCAGCTCAAGCACTATTCGTGCATGGTGGACCTTCTTGGTAGGGCTGGGCTTTTAGTTGAAGCAGAAGAGCTTATCAATGGCATGGAAATTGAGCCTGATGCTGTGGTGTGGGGAGCATTGTTCTTTGCATGTAGAATGCATGGAAATTTTTTGATGGGAGAAAGAGCTGCTCTAAAACTTCTAGAACTGGACCCTCATGATAGTGGTATTTATGTACTGCTCGCCAATATGTATGGGGATGCAAATATGTGGGAGGAAGCAGGGAAGGTTAGGAAGATGATGAAAGAGAGAGGAGTAGGGAAGACCCCTGGTTGTAGCTCAATTGAGCTAAATGGCAGTGTTTATGAGTTTATTGTTAGAGATAAGTCTCACCCTGAAACTCAACAGATATATGACTGCTTAATTCAGCTAACACGACATTTGGACTTTGTTGAATTTACTTATGGTCTTCCTAAATGTTACAATGACTTTCTCTTAGGCTTGGAACTTGAAACCCAACGATCTAATTCCATGCAAATTATTCAGTAAAGGCCTTTACCATATCAAAGGTATTCCAAGTTTCTAAGTTCTATAATTGGTTGTTTCAATTGCTCTTCCTAAGGTTTTCAAGCATCAAGTGGCAGAATGCTTTCCAATCAGGCTGTATTTTGCCGTTGAGTAACTGATGGTTAGAGCATCTGTGCTTGCCTCTGAAAATGGTTAAGATTATTCAATGTTTTCAAGGTTTAATTCAAAACTGGGATGAGACCTGGTCCCAAAATTGCAGATCTATTCACGATCTGAGCAAAATGATATGGGGTTTATTACTGTGGAGAGGGAACAGATTTGAACAAAATGATACTCCTTATATAATGTTCTTTAGTGTCTGAACTTTCCCTGGCTCCGAGTCTTACCAGGAGATATTTCACTTGCACAGAAGTTCAGGATTTCAAACAGGTGCCACAAATGTTCTTAATGGTAGTTTGGCATCTCTTGTGATGCTGCATTTGTTTTCTTGGTATGTATTTGTCTTGGACTGTGCTAAAAACAGCAATAGCGGCTGCATGCTGTAATAGGTGGAAGAGGTAATTAGTTGACTCCTTGGATGCCTGCATGAAAACTACCAGTGGCCGGGTCTTACAGGGTTTGACCTTTGGATTTTGTGTTTCATGCAGAATTGTGAGATAATCTTAACCAATGATCCTTGCGTACTATGATGCGGAAATTTTTAAGAATTTTATTGGGACTAGTTACCGGGTCAATAAGCACTGATAATCTTTCTTGTCATCATTGTGCTTACGGGATTCATGGCAGAGCATGCATGTGAAATTATTAGAGCAATCAGGAATCAGCACTACTCGTGGTTTAATATTTCACATTTCTATTATGGCATTGAAATAGCATGTCGATCTGTTGGCGGCTCGAAGGACATGGATTTCAAGCAAAAAGGTGATAAAAGCAATCAAAGATTGTTGATAGTATCCAGAAAAAGTGATGTATCGTAGTAGCTTTCAGACATGGCACCGAGGTGCAACCAAATGTTTTCAGTTGTGAAGGCCCTCGTCACAATTGAAGCAATTGATTGAATTCGAGAAACTTTTATTTCATTTATCAGTACACAAAATAGAAGTGTGGGTTAGTTGTCAATTTCAATAGGCGATGAAGGGGTTGTTTTTGTGTGCCTTAAGATTGGCTTTTGGCTGTATGTTCAAGTGTGCGAAGCACTTGCTTCTAAAAGAAATAAAAAAGGAAAAATCTGAGTATAGCTCAAATTACATTTCAGATGTTATGTGAAGCAATTCAGCTTTCATATTTATCAGCCAATATTTGTTTGGAAGTTGATCAGGAATTATAAATTAAGAAATTAATCACCAATACTTACATTCCTAATGGAGAAATTGTCTCTATATGCAGCTATAAAAGGTGCATATATATGTTTATTTATGTTGCACTGATGCTAAGCTCTTCTGCATCTAATTATGTCTTGACTGCAACTTGAATGGAGATTTGCAATTCCAAACTCTGCAAATATAAGTCTCTCAGCAATGTGTATCCCACATGTCGGTGCTGCCTGTCTATGTCTCAGGCAATGGAAAACTAAGCACTCTTGATCAAGTTTAGTTAAGGTGATATAAAATCTGACCCATGTTGTTGGGAGTTGAGACAGATTTCCTTTTCTAGGTGCCCTTATTGGTGTAGACTTATACTCCAGCTTTGTTGACCATATGTATCTTCCTTTTTTTCTTTTTATCTGGTGTATAGTAAGGATACATATGAAACACATTTGTGGATCATTGTAGGAATTGACAGATTGCAGCCCATCAATGGCACATAGTTTATCTTGGTTTTGATTGAGAAAGCCAAAGTTTATTCTTGAGCTGATGCATAAAGCATGTTTATATGACTAGGCCTCCGTAAAGAAGCCAGAGTTAAGGGATGCTTTTATTTCTTCGCAGGAAAGATGACATCGGCTTGCATCCTCATGGTATTTGAGACAACATCAATTTACGGCTACCAGCCGAGCCAGGATTGATACTAACTGGCATCGTCATGGTCTTTGAGGACAACCTCAAGTTACTGCTAGCAGCAGAGGCAGAATTGGTTACTAACTGGGCATTTTATGATTTGAAAAGAAAAACAAAATAAACATTTCGAGTTTGACATCTTGAGGAATGGAAACACATGTTTTCATGAGTTTGGTTTTACTGTTGGAGCTTCTTTTTGGTTTACTTTGATGGATTTTGAATGACAAGTGTACAGACAAAAAGAATGTAGGAATATAATGATTCGTCCTTGCTTGCACGCTAGGTTTTGTTGGGTTTCACTCTCTCTCACTTATAATTCATGTATGCTTCTTTGCCATCTTTCTCTCTCTCCCACATGCCTTACAGCCTTTGCTCTTTTCATCAGGGCAGTGATTGCATCAGCCTAATTGGCTTTGGTAGATTGTGTTCTGAGTCACCTGTGATGCATGCAGCACACAACTTTTTTTGTGGGTCTGCCTGCTTTGTCATGCTCATATGGATGAACCAGGAAAGCAAATCTCTTGTTTTTATTGGTTATATTCAATTTGTATAGAGCCTCACAAATTGAGCACGATTTCTTACTTTGGTGACCAAACTCAAGTAGTCTTTTTTGGTTTATAAATGATGCCTGCAAGTAGCGAACATTTATCCACAAATGTTGAAACCCATTTTGAGGATATCTTGGTCTAGCAGACTTGCCCAAAACAATCTAAATAGCACAATTTTGACAATTTTGGATTGGCACAAATACTTTCGTTAAACTCTTCTTTCATCTGAACATTAAGAAATGAGAAGAACTTAGGCAAGTTTCCTTTTTTTTTAAGATGGAGAGAATAAAACTAATGTGAAGTTGTTGGGTAGATGATAAAACATGTCCTCCTCTTTTGCACCACATGGTAGGGAACCTAATAATAAACTAACCAGGGCCTTGCATGTCTTAGGAATGATTTTCCTTGCTGCAAATCTTGATTCACAAGTCTGGGGTTGAATTCCTTTTTGCAGGCCAACAACAAATGTAGGGGTCCCATTGAAGTAAATTCCAAAAAGTCTTGGATGATTATATTCTTTTTATGGTGTTTTCTTTTTGTTTTTAATACTAAAGATTAGGTGCTTAAGAATTTTTGAGATTATATGCTTCAACAATCTTCTTTTCCATCTTGATTCACAAACATTATGTAACATATTTACTTGCATTTGTTTTTACTGGTATTCCAAGTCCATTGCAACCTATGGATTAAGAAAAGAACAAAATCAATAGCCATAAACACATGTTTATCCATTTGAGGTTACAATTCACAGCTAAGCCAAATACCCGAAAGAAAGACTGTGTTGTATTATAGGTTGATTCCTAACTAACCTCAACTGACACCAACATCCTGAAGAGAGCATCAGATGGTTTTGGTGACCTCTCTTTTCCAACCAAATCACATGCTTCATTTTCTGCTCACAAGCCAACCACTAACTAGGAACCCCCTCCTCCCTTCACAACAGTCCCTAGGATCTGGCTGGGTCCATGGTTCAATTTTGGTGAGCCTAACTTTAAAAAATCAAAGTCATTTTTTGATTGTTGTTGTGTTCACCTGGAAAAAGATGAAAGCCTGGAATTGGCAAATGAACCAAAAAGCAACAAGTCCAGATCTGCTAGTTAGACAAAATTATCAGGTTGTTTTCACCTAATTGGATAGCGTTTAGCTTTATCTAAAAAGAGAGGCTTCAATCCGTGAATACCGAAAAAAGGTTTGGTGTACTTCAATACGTTTAGGATTTGATTCCATCCTATTGGGTTCCTGTGGAAAGTGACAGCACATTTTGTGCGTTTTAGCATGGGATCAAATACTGCCAAGTAAGAGAGGGCGCGGGTTGGTTTCGATTGAGTTAACTGATCGCAACCGTTGATTATTTTTAATTGATGATTATAATTGATTGATTTCATTGGTCGATCGACTCGGTTATTGGAAGGATCCTCTCTCCTCTGAACCGATTGATAAACCGATAAATATATATATTTTGAGATAAAAATTATTTTATTTTTTATTAATCTCTTCTTAAACTAACAGCAATCAAATTTCTCTTTTATTCTCCTCTCAAAACCTTAAATTTTCATTCCCCTCTCATACTAAACCCTAAACCAACAATCAAGTGGCCCAAATCTCTCTTTTATTCTACAATTAGTGCTTCATCATCACTCTAAAACCGATCAAACTAAAACCGATTAAAATCGATCAAAATTGATTTTTTACACGATTCAGTTCGGTTTAAAGGGTTATTTTTTTAGTTGATTTAAAAAAAAATTAAAAAAATCGAACTGTATTATCATTTACTACCAAGTGTCATTACACAAAATGTCTATTTCTTGATTTTAGAATAAGTTTAATAATAATAATAATAATAATAGGATTTACATTTATGCTAAATTAAGCTTTAAAAGTTGTTAATTAGACAAGGAAAGTAAACTAAATATTTAATTTTACTCCTCGGGGGAAAATCCAAGGGCAAGTAGAGGCATTAAATTACCTTATCTGATACCGCGAGACACGCTATCATTTCCCCTCTAACGGAGTTCGCGTGTTCCTGAAACTACTGCATAAAGGCGCCATAAAAACGACTCACTAATTGCTAAATCAAAATTTAATTCCCCATTTAAAAAAAAAATTTTATTTTTAATTTTTTAAAAAATAGTTTATTTTGGAAAATTGATAAGATCCTTTTTCTCATTATTTTTATTTTTATAAAATTTAAATTCGAAATAAGATTCAAAATTTCAATTAAATTATGGATTAATAGAATAATAAAATAATTGGATTCGGCAGGCCTAGTAGTGTAGTTATTTGTTTAAAAGCGAAGGTGACTGTCGGCTCTTTAATCTCCCCTTTATTTCGCAAAGAATCTCTTCTCTCTTTCTTTACTTTTCTTTTTTATTTTCCTTTTAATAATTATTATTTTTATTATTTCCATCTGCGGTATATATTTCACTCTCTTCTTTATCACTCTCTCTTGATCCCCTCGATACATTTCTCACCCTCTCATTTTTCGGCTTTCCCGAGAAAATCTCGCATTTTCTCACCTGGAGATCCGAAGATCATCTAATGAGGTAGTTTTAGTATTTCTCTCTCTCATTTTCCTGTTTGGTTGCTGAGAAAATTCTGGATGAAACGTGCTGGTAAGTAAGCTTATCAGTGGATTACTCATTGATCGGCTCAAACTAAGCTTAACGTTAATTTTCTTCTCTATTCTTCCTCATTTTCCTGCATTTTCTCGGTAACCAAACGGAAAAAATCAATCAATATGTTTTACACATTGTCATTTACTTGAAAATTTGCTAACACGTAACACGTTTTGTTGCAGTAACCGAATCTCATTGTTTCAGTTAACTTGTTCTTCTAAAGATATATAATTTAATTTTTTTTAATCTTTCTTTATCATATTTTTGTAGGAATCTTCCTTGAATGCCTGAATACTAAAATACGTAGCGGTTGGTGAAAATTTTGAGGAGATCAGGTTTACATTTGGGTTTCTTCTTTAATGATTTGTTTCAATTTCTCGTTGCAAATTCTGAAATGTAAAATGTAATGGCTTGTGGTGTTTTTGGTGTTTGTAGATTAGTCGGATTTTTGGAAATGAGCTGGAACCCACATATGGAGGTTCAATACATTAACAGTAGCTACCCTTATAATAGTGCTGGCAGCTTTATGGAATATTTCGAAGGTCTTACTTATCAACATGTCAATTTCATTTTTGACGGTGCTTCCCATGTTCAGGTACCATTTGTTTTCAAAATTATTGTTTTCTAATGTACTGAAATAATTTCCTTTGATGTCTATATGTGTTTAAGAATAATCAGATGAAAAATATGCTGATTTTAGAGGTGAGTTGATTGAGTTGATCCATTGGTTCATTGAGATATCTGCTTCACGAAGCTTGAAAGAATGTGTCTCTGGGTGTCTTTGAAGTCGTTGAATGTATAATATCTCGTATTCTATTTTTGTGTATTAGATGTTTTGTTGTAAATGAGTTGCTGCTATTGATCACAGCATAAATGGATTTTCTGTTTGCAGGAGAGTGTGTATCCATCAATGACTTCAAGCTTTTACAAGTTTGGATTATCTGATTCTGGCAATATTTCATATTATGATCATGGTCATAATTACGAGGTGAATAACCATGAACTATGTGTTGATGAATATAGAAGGGCATCAGAGAATTCCTCATCAATGAGTAATGAACAGACTGCAGCAATGAATATGGAATGGGAAGGAAATGTAAATACAATGTCACGTGAAAACCCAGTAGATTGTAAGTTTTCACTTCTGCTTTGGTCTTTAGTTTCAAATCTGTGTTTAACGTAACGCTAAGCAGGTTTATAGTGATGTCTATATTATAACATGTTGAAAGTTAAAATTAGGCCAAAGATTATGTCAATGACATCTTTCAACATTGTTTAGCTGTCAAAATACCCTTAATGCATCACTTATATCCAGCCCGTTCCATCTCAAGATTGCTTTTGCTAACTAGTATTGGATACTATGATGATTTAAAATATTCCCCTGGTTTTTAAGTTTCTACAATAATCAATGGCAAATTGTTTTGCAAGTTTATGCTTTTTTGTAATTTTTATGATTGGGTGCTATGGTTTCTAACAATCAAGTTGTTGACTCCCAGTATATTACTCAGCATCCCTAACTTTAAACCAAAAATGATTGAAGATAAAATCAAGGATTTCAATGACCTTCTTGATTGTTTGTGTTTGTATTTCCTTTGATCCCAATTAAAGCCCCAGTCTAGCAAATTTTCTAAGCTATCCAAAGTGTTTCTCCTTGCTGATGGGTTTTGGCATTTTGAAAATATTGGTCATAGGTAGAGTTGGCTGTGTTTTACTTTTGAGGTGTCATTTACTCATGTTTTTTTTCATCATGAAGTTCAATCAAGTCCGTACCACTACATGACCAGACCTGGACCTGGTGATACAATAGTAACTGAGATTTCTCAATTGCAATAAGCTATTAGTTTTCTGCTTTCTCCTTTTCTTTGCCCCCAATGTTGCTTCAGGATCCTTCTTTAAGATATTTTCATGGTTTTAAAACCATGTGTCAACACTCACATGATGTGTAGTTTTCCTACCTGGAGGAGTCAGTGGGTTCAGCTGGGCAACTTCTGAGCTTGTATATTTTTAGTTTAGCCAAGTTAGAAGTTTTGCAATACAACACTGGCCCTGATCCTGACCATCACATCTTATATCAGAGTGATTCTCAACTATGTTTCTACATTTTCTTGTGCTTATTCCTTCTGTATCTTCTTCTGGCTCTGAACTACTGAAACACCAATACCACCACTAGAAGACCATCGGCATTGAGATCTGAGACCCAACATGACCAAACTAAGATGCCAATATGACCAGAAGACTATCAGCACTATAATGGTGCTGCCTCCAGATGACATCATCACTAAGGTGCCAGTAGCACTGGGAACCCATCAATAAGGCCAGGTTCACCACCACTACTTTGCCACACATAGCAACACTGATCTTGAATTGTATCAGCTGTAGAAAAATTGAGATTGATTGAATTGAACTTCTCAAGCTTCATTGAATTGAAATTTGACCTTGTTTACCAAAGCTTGAATTTTTGAATTTTGAGCTTTTGTTGCAAGCTCAGTACAAATGCCTAAGTTTGGTATGGCTTGGCTTGTATGGCACCCTAGCTAACTTAGGTGGGCTTCAACAGAAACAACAGCTACTCATAAATATGCTCTTCTGTGCATGTCTTTTAGTATAAGGTGCATAGATGTTAAAGAAATTGACCAAGGTGAATTTGTTGCACTTGAATCAGTTGGTATGATTTGTTAAAAATAGAAGTTGGTTTGGTGGGGCTTTATTAATTTAAACTTTATATATTTATTTAAATTAATCACATATTTACACTATCATTTGGTTGGATGGCACCCTATTCTTATAACAATATTTATCCAGGACTTTTTGAAAAATTTTCGTCATTTCGATGTTTTCTTTAACTTTGTAGGTCCACGAAGACAGCATAATGGTCTTGATTACCAGGTATCTCTCTCTCCACTTATTTTCTTTGTTGAACACGTGCACAATTCATACACACTCATGTGCGCACTTCATGGTTCATCCCCATACATGTCAGTAGATTATGTGTATCAGCATCAAATATTGATGACTTGAAATTTCTAAGTTATTATGCTTCTACTTGTTGAAGAGTGTTTGTGCTTTTCCAAGAATAAATACTTGTGGAGTTAAGAGTCTTAAATCCTAGTGTTATTCAGTTTCATGGGTCAAAAGATTAAATATTGCAAAACGTTGTTAAACCATACAGGTCGTTTGGCAAGACAGTGTTGATCCTGACAACATGACTTATGAGGTTAGAGCAAAAATCTCCTAATTCTTTTTTTCTTGCTTATAAGTTACATCATTTCTTTAGTTTTCCTCGTTAGCATTTCAATTAATTCTTATTGTTCATTTGGTGCAAATATGAATTTGATAAAAAGAAGAAAAACATGATGAAGTTATTGGCCCAAAGTTTGTCAAGATGCATTTGAAGATTATAACCTTGTGCAGGACCTATGGAAAAGTTGTCTGTTAGAAATGCTATTTTATTTTATGTTTATTAAAAAAAACATTTTCTGGTTAATGCAAGCTATAGATAACTTGACTTATAAGATATGAGATAGATTTATTGTAAATGCTAAATTAACTGTGTTAATAATGCTTCTTACTAAGATAGGCTCTGAAGAAGTAGTTGATTAGGCTTGAAAGAATTAGGTCTTGAGGTCTTGGAAAGAAAGTTTGTGAATTGACTGCTATGTTATTAAGACAGCAGCAAACAGGATGGAGTCAGAACTCATCTACCTGTTTAAGTTGTTTGGGTTGTTAGAGGACTTGTGTAAGGCTGTATATATTTTGGGGTTTAGAATATATATCAATTTTTTTGAGGTGTGGGGAAGAGTGAGGGTGCTAACGTATTTTGAAAAATATGCTTAAAAGTAAGAGTGAATAAAAGTATGGCATGAAGCATGTGGGCCACTGCCCTCCACCCCCAGATTATAAAAAAAAAAAGAAAAAAATAACAAAGAGAAAATGGGAGTGGTTATTATTGGCTCTACCCTGCAGAAAATGAATAAGCCAGGTGCAGAAGATTAAGGGAAGAAAGAAAGAAAGAGCATCATACATTCATGCCTTAACCACTAACTTACATTCATTTGGCTTGTAAGGACTTTGACTGCTGAGGAGAAAACTACCTAATAAAACTTGTGCGCCAAGAAGCTAGACCGAAAGTCATAAAATCTAACTCCTACAGTACCCTTAAGCTGACTAGATGTTTCCAGAGCAGAAGAATTAAAGAAATTACCTTCTGTTAAAATCATCTCTTTAAAAAAATATAAATTCTAATTTGCTAAAGCTAAAGAGTTACACAATTGATAGTAGGATTTAGGGGCAGGATCAGGATCACAAATAGAATGTGCTGACTTTGTTTTGACCAGCCAGAAACTATCAATGGGCAACACTGATAGGTTATCCAAATATGCAGCATAATAAGTCTATAATATCGTTTAGCTAAGAGTTTTATTATAAACTTCCAAACATGTTAAGAGCAGATATATTAAGAAAGATTGGGAGACTCGCTTTTGGTTGAGGATATGTGTTGAGGTACATAATGGCTATTGCTTTTGAATACTTCTAAAATCTGATAGATGCAGTGTCTTCAAATGTGAACAGTTGACATTGTTTTATGCAAGATATACAATGAACCCTCTTAATTTAACCTTGAGATAAAAAATTCTAATCTCTTGCAACCATTTCAGTCGATAAAAAAAAAAGATCAACCAACACATTGATTTGAACTGAACTCAACTGCAGAACTGTTGTTATATGTTAAGTGCATCTTTTTCCCTGATTAACTCTTCTGAAATAACTGGAAAAGGATTTTATAACTGTGCTCTCAGTAGATTACTGGTAACTATTCTATGGTAACTTAAATTAGAAAAAGAAAAAGAACTAATTAGTATATAATTATTGGTATTTATGAAAATTAGCCAGATATAAAGTAGTAAAATCACTAAACCATCCTTGACGTTCGAATAAATCTTGTAGAAATGGAATACTGTCTGCTCATGTTCTTAAGTTATCTAGTCTAGTGTTATTTTAATAGACACTTTTTTTTTCTAGTTATGCCTGACTCACTGTGCTTCTGAGCAAAGAACTTTCTTCCCTCCAAAGGGCATATTTTTGATCCTTAGAACTCTAATTTTATTGGCATTATTTCAAAGTGCAGCTAGAAATACTGCATTAGTTGTCTTGGAAATCATGTAGGCAACATGCTGCATTATTTTGATTGTGCTCACTTAGAGACAGCTAAGGAAGCTGTCAGCAACTAGGTTATGGCACGGTATTCTAGCTGAAATTGTTGCTCAATTTTAATGTTTTTAAAATACTATAGTTGAATCCTTGTTTCTTTTACGGTCTGCGGCAGCAAACATCCTTGCAAGAAGATTCCCATTGGTTTTAATGAAAACAACAAGTTCTATTGAATAAAATTCTATTCAGTCATATTCATACATTTCCCAGAAATTTTGGATTGTCTATCGATGAAAATTTTTTGTATTTCCTTTGTTTTATTTTTGATTAATCATTCCTGACTATATTTTATCTCTGTAGGAATTACTTGAACTAGGGGAGACTGTTGGAACTCAAAGTCGAGGTCTATCCCAAGAACTTATTTCTTTGCTCCCAGTTTCAAAATACAAGTGCAGCTTATTCTCAAGGAAGAAATCAAGGAATGAAAGGTACAATGTGTGCTTCTTCACTTTGTCTCTGTTAAATTTGATTTGCTTTACCCACTGCTGGTTATGTTCTTCAATATAAAAGTCTGTTAAATTTGATTTGCTTTACACATTGCTGGGTATGTTCTTCAACAGATTTTAAATTGAAATACACAACCCTAGCTCTTCTTTGTGGTGTTGTTGATGTAGAATTTTGCTGGGCTTGTAAGGTCTTGTTTACATTTGTTATGAATCTATCTGGATTTAAGATTTGTCCTAGGTTTCTGTGAACCAACTCACTCTGCTAATTTTTTTGGTCATATAATTTTTGTTTGTTCTTGTTAAAAGGCTTCATACTGAACCTGTTGATTTATTAGCAGTTATTTTTTAAGCAGAACACTAAGAGATGCTTGAAAATGGTTGGGTGATTATAATAGGGTGATTTATCTAACTGGAGGAAATGCTTTGAGAGTGTCTGTAAGTGTATTTGCTTTCAAGGCTAAGTATCAAAATCAATCTAAGCTCTCAGTTGAAAGAAAGGTAAAAGACTGAACACTACTTAGATTAATATGTGTTCTATTAATGGGTAAGACCATCTAGGATACTTCTAAGACATTCAGATCAGCAACTTCATTGGGCGGATTTGATGTTTGAGTTGCATCTCTTGAAGACAGCCTCTAATGCCACTGTATAGAAACCTAGTTTTATCAGGATGTGTGGGTAGGTTAACTACATAACATGTAATCTACTGGCCATTGGGATTTTAGTTCTTGAGTCAAATCATTCTGCTTTTTCTTCCTAATGGGAAAAGTCCATTTACTTAATGGAATTGTAATAAATCTGAAATGTGTTAATATATTGAAATTGATAGTGGGCATATAGATGCATATATGTAGATAAATGTTTGGACAGTTGCCTCCTCTATGCATTAACAATATTAATATTCATTGAAACTCTTTTAAGATTACCTTGTAAAATGATTGTGGTGAATTGGTGAAAGGAAAGATAACAATCTGGATACATGACTGTTCCTTCTCGTTCTTTATGCCCTTCTTTGAGTACGTGTGCATGTTCTTTTCTCTTCCAAAAATAATTCTAAAGGTCCATTCTTTTGTGCTATGGTAGGCCTAGCATGTAATTTTATTTGCCTCTTGGCTTTTGACTGGTTGGATCAATGATAGTGATAGGGATATCAGCTGTTGGTGTAAGTCATTCTAATGTTTTCAAAATCAATGTCAGGATTTGTTGGTAATGCATGGTTTTAGTTGTGTGAATAATAAACATGCCTAGCACATCCCCCTTATACTCGAGAGTAGCTCCTTTTTTTAATGAATTTCCCTCTCTGTCTCTCTAGGGCAAGACTTTTTGCTGGTAAACTTAACCTCTTTTGTTTTTGTTTTTTTTCTTTGACTAGATGTGTAATTTGCCAGATGGAATATAAACGAGGTGAGAGACGGATTACCTTGCCTTGCAAACATGTCTACCATGCTGGGTGTGGCAGCAGATGGCTTAGCATCAACAAAGTAAGCAGTTGATTTTCTTTTCTTCCGTTGTTCTTTTTCCTGATTGAATCTATAAGAAATGAAGTCCAAAAAAGAAAAAAAATTAAAAACATATATCTTTATATATTTATTATTTTTATTTAGGCAGCAATTTAAAAGCTGCTAACTGCAGTTTTATCTCTTCAGGCTTGCCCCATATGTTACACTGAGGTGTTTGGTGATGCATCAAAACCTTGACGTAAAGAAATATTCATATGCTTGTTTCATTTTTATTTATTTTTGGCTTGGGTTTGGGTATTTTCCCCTAATACGAAGATGTTTTAATTTAGTTCTTCCACTTTGTATAACGGAACAATTGATTAGCATTTGCAATAAGTGAAAGGTATGAACATGGTAGGAGATGGATGTGTTAATTAGAAAGGCCGGAGATTGTATAGAGTTTTGGATGATGTTTTTAGTCTTATTCCAAATGTTAATTCTGTTTAAATTTTGGTCTTTATAACACAGTATTGAGAAGCTAGTTAATGGCAGGGCAAACCGGTTGTAGGAAGAGAAGGATGTTTGATAATATTTGCCTTGGTGTATCTGGAAAGGCGTTGGTATACTGCAGAATTTTACAGGTCGAATCTATTCCAACCCATTCCATCTTACCACTTCAATCAAAGCCTAGTCTTTGAGGTCAAGTGTGAAGGGATGTAAGGCGTTGGGATGTTCTTTTGGGCCTGCATTGAACGTTATCAACAGAAAGGTGGGTTTTATTCTCCTAGCCAATAATCGTAAATCCCAAATGAAAGAGTGTTATTATTATTATTCCATTTAGTCATGATGCTGACACGAATCATTTCACTCAATGATTTGAAGAAAAGGAAGACAAAATTATTCAGTGATGAATATGGGTGACGATTTGTTAAAAATGAATGAAACCCTATTTTCAAACTCTAAACTATTAGTTTAAGAAGCTTTTAAATTGAGTGGTGCCTTTGACGCAGGTTTTTTCACTTCACAATTTCTCTACTCTAATGCTAATAGCTTCAATCTCATTTGAATTGATTACAACGTGATCTCTTTCCTTATCACAAAAGAACCCTCGTCGCTAGATGCTCAGAACATTTCGAAATTAAGATATCTGTAGTTCTAGATTTATCCCGAGATCAATGATTTCCATTATATGAAAATGTCAACTACTACTATAGTGTCAGCACGTAAGATCCTTGGGTACTACTACAATATAGAAGAGATGATACGTTCAATTTCATGATTTACAGGACCAAAAATTCACGAGAGTCGATATCAGTATCTCAATTTGGTAGTTATACTTTTCCATAAGCAAAAGTTTAGACCATGTCTCAACTCTGAACTCAATAGCAGGAACCTGCATCATGGCTCTCCAATTAATGGATTATCCTGTTCTCGGCAAAGCTATATTCAACCGATGTTGCTTTTTTTTTTTTTTAATTTAATCTAAAAAACAGATAAGTTTTATGATTCAAATTTCTCTTTTCTCTCAAGTTGTTCCAGGGCAGCAAGACCTGCTGATTAGATTGGACAAACTAAACAAAAGCCGAGGGTGGCTGTGCCGATATAGCGTTTCTAGGTAAAACTAGGCGTTGTTAACTGTCCAATTCTTACTATCAATACCCAACACGTGCTGTTCTCATCAGGCATGGACGGTCGGGATTAGACAATGATTTTGCACTTCGCTACTTGTTGTTAGCAGCCAGCCTCATCTTTCTGTCTCAGTTTGACAAAATGTCCATTTTGACTAGCATACGTTTTTTTTATGTTCTTTTTGGTTTTTAAGCTTACTGTCAACGAAGACTATAACACCCTAATTGGAAATTTAAAATGATATATCATTTCTAAAATCTTATAACAATTCAAATAATTGAGGCACACATATAGTCGCCTCTTAGTTGCCTCTCACTGCTAATTTTCAATGTCACCGACGTTGTATCTAGACTTCAAACAAGGCACCCTGCAAGTGTATTGAACACCTTGTGCCTAAATTCTACAAAAGAAAAACAGATGAAGAAGCAGAAGAAAGAGGTGCCGAATCCAACCTTGTACAGAATAAATCAGCCATTTGTATTTTTAAAATTGGAAACAAGACCTCGCCATTTTCTTGAATAAGCCAAGTCTTGCCAACTACACATTATTTTATGGCAAGGTTTCACTTTTGACTTTGTATCTCTTTTCAGACTCCTCTCCCATATCACCTCCTTCATAAGGTTTTGGCTATGTCTACTTGGAGACGCGCTTTTACAGTGAACATGAAATTGCTTATCCAGCCATGCATACAGCATCTCAACCACTCTATATTCTGACTCGTTCTTGGCATGTCATGTACAAACTTGGGCCAATTAGTGGGAAGCAACCAAAAAAAAATTACAAGTGGGAATAAATTAATGTCAGAAGTGGATGTCTAGAGCAATATTTTCAAAGTTTTAATCCAGCCTGTTATGTTCATGGAGTGGAAAAGTCTTTTTCAGAAATGATTGAAGAGAACACTATAAAAGGGCTTTGCAACAAGACTATTAGGCAAGTGAAACAACAATAGTTCTTAGATCTATCTTCTGGCAATAGAGTTTCTTTGCTAGACAAATGGAAACCCCCGGACAGCGGGGGCTATGGCCTCATCTGGTTTATGCAGTTGCATTTTGCTTTATAGCCACTACTGCTGTAGCTGATTACCATCCTTATGAGTACACTTCACCTCCACCACCAAGCCAGTACAAATCACCACCACATTTTAAGCGCATTTGGCACCCACCTCCTAAGCATTCTCCTCCTCCACCATATTACTACAAATCTGCTCCTCCTCCATATGTTTACAAGTCTCCAACACCTCCATCTCCATCACCCCCTCCACCTCCTCCATCTCCAACCCCACCACCTCCTTATGTTTATAAATCTCCACCACCACCATCACCTTCACCACCTCCTCCTTATGTTTACAAGTCTCCACCACCTCCATCTCCATCACCCCCTCCACCTTATGTTTACAAATCTCCACCTCCTCCATCTCCATCCCCACCACCTCCTTATGTTTATAAATCTCCACCACCACCATCACCTTCACCACCTCCTCCATATGTTTACAAGTCTCCACCACCTCCATCTCCATCACCCCCTCCACCTTATGTTTACAAATCTCCACCTCCTCCATCTCCATCCCCACCACCTCCTTATGTTTACAAATCTCCCCCCCCTCCATCTCCATCCCCACCACCTCCTTATGTTTATAAATCTCCGCCACCACCATCACCTTCACCACCTCCTCCGTATGTTTACAAGTCTCCACCACCTCCATCTCCATCACCCCCTCCACCTTATGTTTACAAATCTCCACCTCCTCCATCTCCATCCCCACCACCTCCTTATGTTTATAAATCTCCACCACCACCATCACCTTCACCACCTCCTCCATATGTTTACAAGTCTCCACCACCTCCATCTCCATCACCCCTTCCACCTTATGTTTACAAATCTCCACCTCCTCCATCTCCATCCCCACCACCTTCTTATGTTTACAAATCTCCACCACCTCCATCGCCATCCCTACCACCTCCATTGCCATCCCCACCACCTCCTTATGTTTATAAATCACCACCACCACCATCACCTTCACCACCTCCTCCATATGTTTACAAGTCTCCACCACCTCCATCTCCATCACCCCCTCCACCTTATGTTTACAAATCTCCACCTCCTCCATCTCCATCCCCACCACCTCCTTATGTTTATAAATCTCCACCACCACCATCGCCTTCACCACCTCCTCCATATGTTTACAAGTCTCCACCTCCTCCATCTCCATCCCCACCACCTCTTTATGTTTACAAATCTCCACCTCCTCCATCTCCATCCCCACCACCTCCTTATGTTTATAAATATCCACCACCACCACCACTTTCGCCACCTCCTCCATATGTTTACAAGTCTCCACCTCCTCCATCTCCATCCCCACCACCTCCTTATGTTTATAAATCTCCACCACCACCATCACCTTCACCACCTTCTCCATATGTTTACAAGTCTCCACCACCTCCATCTCCATCACCCCCACCACCTTATGTTTACAAATCTCCACCTCTTCCATCTCCATCCCCACCACCTCTTTATATTTACAAATCTCCACCTCCTCCATCTCTATCCCCACCACCTCCTTATGTTTATAAATCTCCACCACCTCCATCTTCATACATGTACAAGTCCCTTCCATCACACTCACTCTCCCCTCCACCTCCATATTATTAAAAATTATCTCCTCCTCCTCATCATTACGAGTCTTCAGTACCTCCATCTCACCATGCACATCCTCCATACCTCTATAAATCACCTCTTTCGCCATCCAAGTCTCATCTTCCTTATTATTACAAGTCACCGCCACCTCTTAAAGGTTACTAAGGTTGTGGTTATTCGTCAATCTAGTTTCAATTCAAGCAAGAATAATAAATTGTTCATGACATTTTCTATGGATTTCTTGAACATATTTTTGTGAATAATGAGGGGTTTAAGAACCTTTTTGGAATTCAAATGTATGAGATATTTATTTGTATCATTTGTTGTAATTTCATTTTTGAAAGAATTTGTTGTTGTTCTAAATATGGTATAAAGCTACATAAGTGAAAAAAAAATTTGTAAATGGTGAATATTGAAATGTTGCTTGGTAAAATATTTTAGAATCTATGAGTTGGTAGTACTAATCTATATTTACAAGTCATGCTAGTTCAAGGCATAAAGGAAGAAATGCCTTTGGAGTATACTTATATAGTAGAAAGACCTTAAGCGCCATCTACCTTTGAGCAACATTTAAAAGATACAATCACACACAACAAATTCTTCATATTAGACGACTTTAAAGATTTTGAATAAATAGGCTCCCAATTGATATGCATAGATCCCAATACCCACCTTAAAGCATTCAACTTAAGCCCACTAGCATCAAGGAAACACAATTCAAAATTAGCAACCTGCTTCAAATTAATTTTGCCAGAATGCACTTTAAGTGACCCATGCCCAACAGTTTATCAAATCTTCCAAACAAATACGAGAATTAACAACAACTTTTCTTTCTCCAAACACCATTATTCTTTTTTATTCAATCAGGTTAGTATTAAGTGGTAACGGTGGGATAGTGTCGTAACGTGCGGGTCCGGGAACCCGACTGCCAGACGCGAATGTGAAAACTCACTAAAAAAAATTAAACTAGGAGTCGCCACCAATCTTTTTTACTAGGTGCGATTGGCCACCTATGGACTCGATTCTAATCGACGAAGCCTTAAATTAATTTTAAGCCCACCGAAAAGAACTTTCAATTGGTCTACGATTTTCTAGATCTAGGCTCGGGAGTACGGTTACACCCGAGAAAGGATTAGCACCCCCGGGACGCCCGTTCCATGAACGGTACCATTTTTAGATTATCCTATTAAGCTTTAATTTTTAATTTCACTATATTTCCTTAGTTATTATTCTCTTATTTTATTTCATATTTAACCTAAAATGGTATGCAAATGTGAGACAAGATGAAATGCGTGGCGTGGGATAAAAATATGTCGAATGAATAACCTTCTATCGAGGATATTTACCCGAATCCGCCCATCATACTAGTGGGACTCGGGGTATTCTCTCACCTAGGGAATTATCAGAGAAACTCACATTCGCAAATTCGACGAATAATTCTCATCATCGGAGTCATCGTACGTTTTCTTTTAAAATAATATTTTCGTGCATAATGAATCTAATTCGGGTAAAAACCTTTTATTAAAGATGTTTCTCGAGCCCTCCCATCATACTGGTGGGACTCGAGGACATCTTTTCACCTAAAGAACTTTTCAAGGAATACCCGTCTTCGCAAGATCCTCGGAAGATCCCATCATCGGGGCTTAAACTCGAAAATAGAAATATTTATATGCAATGATATGTATGATGCAATATATATATGCTATCCTAATGCAATTATCTATATTTTTTAGTTATTATTAATTAATTATTATTTTTATTTTATTATATATTTTATTATCATATTTTCTATTCTTATTTCTTATTATTATTATTTTTTTATACTTTACATTTTTTTGTTCTAAGTTCTTATGTTTTTCATTTATAATTAGACAAATTGTTTATAATTCTATGTTATTTTAGTGAACAAAAATTTTATATATTTTTTTATTATACTATTTTTATTTTATATATTTTTATATTTTTATTATTATATTTTTCATAAGCAATCTTTTATTCAAACCTAATGTCTAAGATCTTATTATATATATATATATATTTATTATTATTTTTTATTTTTTATTTTTATTTTTTACATTTTTTATAGTTTATGCCATTTAATATTCAATGCTTAATTTTACATTAGTTGTTTTTTATTATTATTTTTATTTATTTAATGTCATGTATATTGTATTTTCACAAATTAATTATTTATTATATGTTTGAATTATTATTATTTTTTATCATTTATTATTTATTTATTATTTATTATTTTTATCCAGTAATTTTTTTGGTATAGTCAAACTCTTTATTTATTAAGAATTTCGGAACCTTGAAATCGAGGCCCTCCCATCGTACTGGTGGAGCCTTGATTCGGATTCCGAACCTAGGGAATATCGACCCGGGATTACGACTCCTCGCGTCCCCGACCAATCATCCCATCATCGGTACCAAGTTAAATGATTCTTTATCTATATCCTTTTTTCATTCTCTCTTCATTTGTATCCTTGTCTATTTTATATAAAGCTATCTTTTTCAACTAATTTGATATTTTCATATTTTATTTTATCACATTTTAATTCTAATTCTTCCTAATTTATTTTCATTCCTATTATTCTAAATAAATTTACATAACTATGTATCTCATAAATATGTTCCACATTTCATCCTTTCCCATATTTATATTTTTCTAAAAAATATTCTAAATCAAAATATATAATCCTCTTATATACATATATTACTAATCTAAATAAATTAATTCTTAACATTGGCCCCAGCACAATCACAAGGAACAAGCTAGAAATTTACCTATTACGGGCTAAAAGTGGCCCAAGACAACCGGCCCACTCCCAAAGATCCGACCGTTCCCCTTTTTGGCTCCCACACTCCACCAGCAAAACGACGCCGTTTCAAAGCTCCAGTTCTTAGCTATTTAAACTTCATTTTCTTCCTTTCTTCCCATTTCTTTCTTCAATTTCTCTCTCTACCCACAAACTCTCTGACTTCTCTCTACACTCTTCCTCTGTTGGATTTCTCCTTCTCACGCCGGCGAACTCCTCTTGGCCGTCGATCTGCAGGAGGCCTCACGTCGGTAAACTCCTCCTTGCTGTCGATCTGCAGGTGGCTTCACGGGTTCCCTTTCGGTCGGCTCCCCAACCAGTTGCGTCGCTCCCCACCTGGACCTGCTTCCCAACCTACGACGTCGCTTTTCAACGATCAGTTCTCCCCAACCGACGACATCGCTCCCCACCTGGACCGGCTCCTCCTTCCCCAACCAGTTGCGTCGCTCCCCACCTGGACAGATCTCAGATCGAATACTCGAAATGACCGGTCCTCTTTTGCTCACTCTCTCTTCACCGTCGTCGGGCTCCTCCTCTCAGCTTTACTCACTCTCACCAGCAGCAAATAACCCAACATCGGCGACAGAACCCATTCTCACTACACATATTTACTTTTTGCATTTTTTTCTTGTATTTTTGGGTATTGTTTAGTATATATTTTTTTGGTTTTTCTGTGGGTTCTTCTGGCTGCTAAAGAACTTAAGAATTTTTGGTTGTGGTTTCCCGGCTGCTAGGAAGCTTAGGAATTTTTTTTGCAGGTTGTTGGTTTTTCGTTCCTCGTTCCCGATTGCTACAGTGCCCCCTCCCCTTTATACTTGGTTCCTGGGCACTGGGGGGCACGTTCCACTACCTTGCTAGATGCGAATTTTTCGAGTCTGGCAGGGTGAGGGAGGTGCCTGTCCGCACCCTGCCAGTCGTACCTCTCTCCACCCTTTTTTCATTCTTTCTTTATTTTTTAATTTTTATTATTTTTATTTTTAATTCATTTTTTGTTTATGATTTTTATTTATGATTTTTAGTGTCTACAGATGGGATTGACTAAAAATGAATCATTTGAGTTATAATTCTTGTACAAACAAATAAATGAAGTAAACACCAAGAAGTAAAGTGCGACCAATATGATTGTAGAGATGTTACCAACTGAAAAAAGGAAAGAAACAAAAAATAAAACAAAGAAAAAAAGGATTATACTATCCACTACGTGAGTGAATTGAGTTTAACAACTCTAAAAGTGAAGTTTATATATATAGAAGTGGTAATAGGTAGGTTGGGTTGAGTTGTTTAGTGTTGAAAGGAATTCAAGTCGACTTTTTGTTCGAGTTGTTTTGAGTCATTTTAGGTTTGGATAATTTCATTCCAAGTCACTTTAGTTTCGAGTTATTTCAAGTTTGGATTATTTAAGTTTGATGCATGGATCATTCAAGATCAAGTTGTTCGGGTTGGGTTATTTTTGGTTTAAATTGGTGACTTTTATATTAAAATTTGATTGGATTTGGATAAATCCTTAAAGTTGAGTCAAATTTTATCAACCTTAATTAAGTTTTTTAAGGTTACATTTTTCCATATGATATATCTTTAATTTTGATTATTAATATAATGAAAACAATTTTTTAAAAAATCACTACAACATTTTTTATTTTTAACTGTAGAAAAAATTATAGCCATAGGTGAAAAATAAGTAACTTTAGGTTAAGGCTACACTTAAAAAAAGTGCAATCTTAGCTAATGTATGGAAAAAGTTTAGATACAATTTTTTAATGGTATTTGACTGCAAAATTAATATGCAACCATATACTATTTGGCTGCAATCCTAAATCGTAGGACAACATTTAAAATGTGTAGCTAAAAAATATATGATAATTCCTAATGCTATATAACAAGACTGATGCATAATGCTTTACAAAAAGATCTAATCCATAATCAGAACACAATAAAACACTATTAAAACGCTTTGCATAGCAATCAACAAAAAATGTTACCAATTCCAAAAATTTTGATATATGCCTCCATGAATCCATGATGTAGTTCAACACTGTACAAATGTAATCAAGTTATTGATAGTCAAAGAATCCAAATCTATACACTCTATGAATTCCGTCTTCAAGAAATCTTCAATCATTTTAGTGGTGCCATACTTTGATTCTTTGTGAATTCCATCTGCTTCTGTAGAAGTCCACCTGAATACAGTGAATTGGAGTCTACAACATCAAATGACTAAAAAAATTACATAAAAATACTAAAACAATGCAGTTGCAAAAAAGAACATAGATTGTAACCATGAAGAATTGGACATTAGTTTCCAATACCAAAAACATGTAGGGAAAGAGTTACCAAGAAATACTAATTTCCAAAAAATGATAGTAACTTTGCCATTCCCTTATAAAGTAAGGCTTTGAGAGAAGAAAATGAGCTAAAAGATCCAAAATTTAAGTCACTTATTATATGTGGAACTTAAAATTTTTATGTGGCTTCATATTATAACTAGAGTAATAATCCACAGGAATATGTAAGATGTAACAAAAGTGAGAAGGAAATTGCTGTCCAATGAATTGAAGAACTAGCCTAGTCTTGTCATTAGGTGGGTGCGGGAATGAGGACCTTTAAACTTCTAGTTAGCTTCATCCAATGATTTAACTTTTTGTTGAGTGCAGCCATCAAATTAGATTTTAGAATTACAAATGTAGACAACAACTTTCATATGTACTCTCTGCCATAAAGAGAGAGAGTATCATATCTTTTCGCCAATCATCTCGCCACCTTTCCATTCCACCGTGTCAATAAGCAAGAGCATTAGTGATATGATGAAAAACCTAATAAAATGATTGCAAAATCTTGAAATTCAATTCTGCTATTGATCATTACCAATTTTCTCAATCTATTGTGCTTTATTAAAATGACCTTTTTTAGTAATATTTGTTGCATGAGAAACCAACCTTGATGTATACTGATTTAGACCAACCTTAACATATATTGATTTAAACTAACCTTGACATATGAATAAAATATTTTAAGTAGATACCTTAATTGATAGATATTTGAGGCTTTTCAAAGTTGTGCCTTTATTCTTCAAACAAGTTGAGGAACACTTACTTCCACCATCTAAAAAAAAAAAAAATAAGAATGACATCACAAATCATAAATCTTAAAGCATATTGCAAATTATAACCTTAAAATTATAAATACTCTTAAAGTGTTTGCAAGCTACTAACCTTACAAATATAAATAAGAGATGTGTTATCAAATATTTGATGTTTGATAATTTGTTCCATTTCTTGGCAATCGATCAATAATGATTCATTAAGTTGCCAATTACTATAAGTAAAGAAGCTTAGGAATAAAAAAAAAGAAAAAATAGTTACAATAGGTGATACCATTTGTGAAGAAGTTGATGGCTGGTCATTTGTGGTTGAAGTTGTTGGCCTAGTTATTTCCTCAGCGTTTCCCTTATTAACTTTCTATATTGATATCAAATAAAGGAAATTATTAACAAAATAACATACAAGTTAATAGCATCATTAATAAAAACTACTTGATATATAATGGATGAGAAAGGGAAAGATGTAAAGGAAAATCAACATTATAGATCAATCACAAGGTTGTATTCATTTGGATCATATTATCAAAACAAGTTAGCAGTAATATAACCCTTAATGTTCTATTCTTTCCCTACCTTTTTGTTTCCATTTTAACATTCTAGTTATATTATCTAAACCAAAGTCACTTAACAATATACCAAGTAAAACAAGGCAATAGCTAATATCAAACTCATGTTGGAAATAAGGTTTCAAATGAGTAATTCTTTTAACATGCTCCATACTTATAATTGAGAATTAATCAAATAATGGAAATGCAAATAATAGTACCTAAAATATTTTGTGCTTTCCTTACACAAATCCTGCATACAATTGGGCTTCCAATAACTCCTTAAACGTCATTGCAATTAGCTCATCCTCCTTCATTGAGACCCTCGAATTAACAACTTGCAATAGCTTATTGGCTTCAATAGTAGAGAAGATATCAAAATTTGATGGTACCTGCCATATTGACACAAAAATTTTAACAATTCCATATAGTGAAAATCAAAATGAAACTAAAACGACTTTTCCTTAATTAACTTCTCTTCCTGCATATAGGCATTGAATATCCTCATTCCTTTAGGTCCATTAGTATTTATGATCTCTGCAAAATGAAGATCAACAAAATAATCTCTGGGAGGAACATCATTGAACCGGTAGTGAAAACTCTGGAATCTCGCTGACTAATAAATGAATGGACAATCTCTAGCCTTAGCCATGCTTGGTTGTTACTAGGTAAGTTACGAAAATTTGAATTGTAAAACATTGCAAGGTTCAAAATTACAACATTTACAACTTGAATTACCATTATTAATGATGAAGTAAGTAACCAGAACCTAAAAGAAGAGAGGTACTTCAAATCAACACCTATAAGTCTATTATAAAAATGTAAAATGTCAAAAAAAAAACCTAAATACTTAAATTACAATAAAAAATGACGTAAAATGCTAAATAATATTAATTTTTCAAAGAACTTCAATTTAGAATCCAAATGATTTTCTCTTAGCAAACAAAGCAACAAAATGAAAATGACTAAAACACAAAAGAACGCAAAAGACAAAAGCACCACAAACTTACCTTCAATAGATTCTCAAGAACCCAAAGTCATCTCACTCCTGCAATAAAAGAAACAAAATAGAAAATGTTAACTACCATCAAGTAGAAAATGAAAAAAAAAGGAGAAAAATTAATGAAAAAGAAAAATAGAGACAAAAAGAACATAATTTAAAGTAAAGGAAATCCACAATCTGTAAAAATATATAGAGAGAGATGGGTAGAAAGATAGAGGGAAGAGAGAGGAGAAGAAAAAAGGGGTCTTTAGCAATGGCCAGCGACGTGAATGGAGGCGAGAACAGGCAAATGGTCTTTCTTTACGTGTTTGTGAATTTCCAGAAAAGACACATTTGATGTTTAAGGAACCTTACATCTTGCTTTAAAAAAGGAGAATTTTTGAAGGAATTAGGAATAGGGTTTTAATTATAGGGGAAGACAAACAATCAAAGAATTTTAGGTCAGGGTTTCAAAGGAATTGGAGCTTTTTAAGGTTTGAATATTGAAAGATTTTGACTACATTTTTTTGTTACATTTCAGAGAATTTCAAATTTAAGAGAAAGAGAGACTAGAGGCGGTAAGATGCGAGAGTGTTATATTTTAATTAAAAAAAAAACAGAAAAGGTATTAATTTTTTATGAGTTGTAAAATAAAAAATGTATCTAAATTTTAAGGTCCAAATATTGTGACAAATTCTTTAAATGTCAAAATGAAAGTGCATCTAAAATAGTGTAGTTAAAACCCATTTATGTTGTGGTGAATTATCTCTAATATATATAAAAGTAGAATGGCTTGAGGATTGTTTCAATTTCCTTCGGTTGAATCTTCAATTGAATGACAAGTGTCATTCAATTAAAGCCCCTCCCTATATATATTTTTTTACCTTTGGGTCATTGAAACGACGTTGTTTAATGCCTTTTCACGTCTTTCTTTTCTGGCTTTGGTTATTCAAAGTGACGTTGTATCGATAGTAGGTGTTTTGCATTCCTGTTATTGTCGATTAAGGTTTTTTTTTTTGACTTGTCCTTATTTCTTAGATTGAGTCTCTTCTTCTCTTAGTGTTGGTTTTTGCCGTCCCCATTTTCTTATTCTCATTTTGTTGTTTTTGTTATCTTTGCTTTCGACGATCAACCTCCCAATTGTTGTTCGCCTCTTTTCTGCCCTTTGGTCAGCTTTCATCTCCTCCCCTGTGGTGTTGGACTCTCTCTCTTCTGTCGGTACCTCATTTCTCTGTTTTCCCACTTAATTAGTTAAATGGTTTGAGTAGCATCTATCAAATTAATCCTTTATTTGTAGCATTTCCTCTGTCCCTATTTTCTTTTCTCATTTTATAAGTCTCAGTCACGCGAGAACCTTTCGAGACTATAAACAAGCATTTTGTTCATCCTTTTAGGAGAAATTGCCCAACAATTACAAATGTGTGCCTTACAATACTTGGGACTTTAATGGTCAAAGTTTCAGTTTGACCTTTTATGTTTCTAATTTCTCTATTATCAACACTCTCTGACAGTTTCATACTGTTTCCATTGTTTGGCTTATTCACTCAACCCAAGGCTCTATTTCTAGTAGGCTTTTCCTTTACCCAACTAATTTCTATTATATCTTCCTTTGGTTTGTGGCAGGTATAATTCTTAATCACTTAACTTCCAATCCCTGTTGACTTTTTACTTTGTTTTCTTCATAGATGGAATGTAGTCATTGTGATAATTAGATCTCTTTGATTTTTGAGCTATTTTTATGTGTTAATCTATTTACGATATTCAATTCAATAATTTTGTTGGACCAATTGCAAAGAATTATGGGGTGGGAGTTACACTTATTTACTTGAGTTTGTCAATTAAACTCAAATACATGCTTGGTCTGTTTTGGGCATACATGAAACCCATGATAATTACATTATCTAGCTTTCACTTTTTCTGCGCTTTGTATACTTTTTCCTTACAGTTACCTGTAACTGTTAGCTGAGTAAAGAGTTAATTGTTCTTTAATTGTATGCCCTCCCACCTCCACCTCTAAAAAAGAGTTAATATTTACATAGATGGGATTTTGACAATAAACTTTGTGTTATACAATAAATAGTAATCCTTTCAATTAGTTAAATGGTTTGAGTAGCATTTACCAAATTAATCCTTTATTTGTTTTATTTATCTCTAAGTATGAAGAATATAATATTATTGTTAAGTTATTTTATGAATGTCTAAATGAAAAGATATCTTCCCACCTTTTTTCACATAAAATCTCTATTTTGAATTTGTTATGATGAATTATGAGTTCTTGACTGAATAAATGACTACTTAAAAGATTTTATTTCAAAATTACTTCATTTGGCAAGAATAAATTGTGTTTTCTTACAAATTCTTGACGTGAGATTTAAAAACATTACACTTTTAAAGATAATATAGGAAGTAAGTTTATAAATGTTCTATTTTAATATTAATATATGTAATTTCAAAATTTAAGAAAAAAAATTTCGATCGATGAATTTATTGGTATATAAGAGGATACTAATAGTGTTAGTAGGTAATTAGTTAAAGTTTTTCCATTGTCTTGCAATCTTTGTTGTTTTCTATGGAACAAAGTCATGTACTAACGAATGACAATGTCATTTAAACTGTGAGCAATGTGACTATTGAAGGTAGTTTTATTATTGAAAAAAATCTAAATGATGTACTTGTTATGCTGCAAGGTTATCTTGGGGATGAGATATTCTAGGTGGGTTCACATTTGTTTTATGGAATGATGTTGATTTGTGGAGGACCATATAAAACTTCTTGCTTTTCTGTGCAATTGGATTGTGAAACACTATATATGTAAGATGCATGAACTGGGCCATTAACAAACTCGAATTGGAAAGTCTAAAAAGAAATATTTACTAAGCCATAGTTTTGCATTTTATATCTTGAATTCTGATATGGCAATTTCTCTTATATTCTAGAAATCCTTAGGTTTATGCATTAAAAGATATGCTTGGAACAATGCAAAGACATGGGATTTATGGAATGTCCTTTAAGAGGAATCTGGCATTCAAGTAAACTCAATGATGGATAATTGGACAAAGCAAAAGGGATATCTAGTTATATCAGTGAAATACAAAGACCATATTTTAGAATTTGGGCAAGTAATCTGGGATTAGCATTCTCTTATTTATTTTGAACATTTTCATACAAGTGATAGGTATATGATAATTCTTCTGGATTTGCAGGCATGATTGTATTCATATCTTCCAAGAATCAGCTACACTTTTCATGATTGTATTCATATCTTTCAAGAGTCAGCTACATTTTTCATGATTGTATTCATATCTTCCAAGAATTTATTAAGGAGTTGATGGTATTTATCTCTTTATTGTCTTTATGGTGCTTGGTTCATTTTATGAATCAAGGATGTCAGGTTCAGGATGTGTTTAGCATCTATAATTTTGTGTGATTCACTACTGTTGTATGTCTCATTCCTTGAATAATGCATGTGGTTTGATTTGGTTTGTTCATCTTCTACTAAGTGTTCAGATGCATTTTAGATACAATGTAAGTTATGCCAATAGCATATGGAACATTGATGGTGGCACACATATTCTTTTTATTTTTGGTCATCTTTTGTTGAGTTTTTCTGCTATGGGAGAACCAATTAACTTTGATCATTTTTACTATTTTTCAAGGAAAATATATACAAGGATTGTGTTTATTTTAAAAGATTTAGCTATGCTTAATTGAAATTTTCAAAGCTTTAATCATAAAATCATTTATATGTAAAAACACATTGTCCTGCCCTTTACTAGAGAGCCTTTTCAATTAGAAAGCTCTATTAAAGTGCTTTTAAGTTCCAACAAACAGTAGTTAAAGCACTTTTATTTTTGCTACATAGTAATTAAAGCACTCGATTTTATTTTTTCCAAATCACTATCTTATTTTGCTGTTTATTTGTTGTTTTTGACTTAACTACAAATAAGGGAATATAACAAGCAGTTTTTGACAGTAAAACGGATTCCTAACCTTGATTACCTTGAACCTTATTTTTAATTTACTTTATTAAGGTTGTGGGTATCCAATCAATTAGAAGACAATATCTTTGCACATGTAACATCCATGTCAAACCCATATGTTCTTTATAGTTTTCTCCTTTTCTCTGGATTATTCTGTTGACTTCCTATCACTAGTTTCTGATAAACAATGAATAAGTCAATTCAGAATTCATCTTTCAAGCTATGTTCAATTGATAATTAACTTGATTAGTCTTCAGAAGAAGAAGAAGGTTGGTGTTTTTTGCTTTAAAGTTTATTTCAAACAACTTTAAAGAGGTAGAAAAACCTATGGTTTTGTTTCTTTACTTTTAACAATGAATTTAAGTTCTTTCTAAGTGTTTCATTCTATTGTATATTCAATATTACTTTTTTACTAATAAGTTTCTCTGATATGACATTTGAATATTAACTGTTGTTTAATATTTGTTATTTGCATGTTCTATTCTCATGGATTGAGTTGTTGTAAAGGTGTACAAATATTTATTAGTTGATAAAATGCGTAAAAAGGAGAATAGGTAAAATGCATCTTACCTGCAACAGTGCATACTAAATCCTGGGTTGTATTTTTTCAATTTTTTGTATGAATTATATTAGTAAATATTAAATGAAATTTCCATCGAATGCTTGAAATGACCTCTTGGCTAAGATCAGATAAATTCCTTTGAGAAAGCAACAAATTGATTGTTTATCCTTGCTTGATGATTACTTGCAGCTCCAGTTAGTGAAAAGGTAATAGTCATTGCTTGTTTCGTACAGCTCACATTTAGTTGCATTGAAAACATACAACTATTTATTGCATAATAAGCCGATAACAAGTAGCCATGCAAGTTGGTTAATTTTTGTTGATTGATCAAATCAGCATGAGCAGCAACTTATAATGCTAATCCAAAACACTGACCAGATGTTTAGTAGATGGAGCAATTCTCATCATGACCAAGAGAATGATTCATTGCAGCATAAATCCAAGGTAATAAAGTTTGAGTAGTTAGTGAATTTGTATTTAACTATCGCAAAACCTTTGTGTTGTCTACTAAGATCTCCCTTTGCTGCTACTTATCTTGAAAAATATGGCACCAGTGAAAATGTGATCTACCTACTAATAGTATCAGTGAAAATTTATTTTATTTTATCTTTAGATTATGATCACTTTTAGGTTAATATTTCCTTTTACATAAAAATAAAAGTAGGTAAAGGAGCTTAGAGCTGCATCGGTGGCATATGTATAATATGACTTTTTAAGTTTTGTTTACACAATAACAATGATTTTGTAGTTTATTATTTGTGATTTTTTTTGTAATATAAAATTTAGGCAATTTCGTTTACACACATTTTGTGATTGTAATAAAAATAAGTCAATACTGATAAACAGTTTAAGGTTATATCGTACAAATAAACATATATTTCCTTATTATATGTCGAAGTAGGATGGCTATGTACTGTTAAGTTTCTGTGTAAGTAAATTTATTTCTCAAGTTGTACAATTAATAGATAACCAATCAACTTACTGTAAATCCTTTTTTATTGTAATTAGCATGTATAATGTATTGTATAGATAAATCAAATCAAAGGTTCGAGTAGCTGACCTAATATAGCATATGGATTCTCCATAAAATAAGTCATCTTAAGGTAGATGACAATATGTAAATAACAATGTTCAATAGCTTTAGACATTTCTAGAAAGTTAGTTTCTTTCTGATACATATTCAAATATATATATAAAAAACAGCATTGATAGCTGATTTGTATACCTAAGAAATAACATTTAGTAAATGTCTTTATTAAATTTTTCAGAATTCTTTGGTTTGCTTTTATTTATTTAAGTAAAAAATACTTGAAAAAAATAATTTTTAACTTCTAATACTTAAATGACAGATTCATATAATAATTATTAGTTGCAATCTAATATTACTTACTATTTATATCCTCTTATTTTGTTTGAACTTGAATATATAGTATTTAGACATCTTTTTTAACATTAATGTTTAAATTCCAAAAAAATCCATCCAATTCATTGAACAAAATAAAAAGGTCAAAAAAGCCTACTCATTTCTCAATATACATAGCATACAGTCATCATTGAATAAACAAATGAATTGAATTTGACAACCTTTAGCCATTAATTTTATATATAAAAGATAGAAATTACTAGAAATTAGTAACTATTATTAATTTTTTTTTGAATTCTTTGGTTTGCTTTAATTTATTTTAGCAAAAAATACTTGAAAATAATAATTTCTAATTTTTAATACTTAGAAGACAAATTCATATAATACTTATCAATTGCAATTTAATATTATTTACTATTATACATGAATGTTTAAATTCTAACAAATATCCATCCAATTCTTTGAACAAAATAAAAAAATCAAGAAGGTTTACTCATTTCTCAGTATACATAGTAGACAGTCATCATTGAATAAACAAATACACTTAATTTAAAAACCTTTTGCCATTCTTTTTATATAGAAAAGACAGATACTACTAAAAATTTGACAACCTTCTCATTTTGTTGTTTTTGGCATCTTTGCTCTTGACGATCAGCCTCCCAATTGTCGTTATCTTCGTTTTTGCCTGCCGGCCAGTTTCCGTTTCCTCCCTTATCGTGTCGGACTCTCTCTCCTATGATGGTTCATAAAGTAAAAGATTGCCTTTGTTTTTTTTTTTTTTTATGGTGAAGGAAAATGTTAATTTTTTCACATCTATTTTTTGAGGTGCAAATGAATATGAAAATTTTAATGAAAGATTATATTTTCCTTTTTCATGGCCACCCAAGAAAAATTTTGTTTCCCCAATTAGAAGGAAAAAACACTACCAATAAGCAACAGGCAATATGCTTTAGATGACCCATTTGAAAGTAGAGTAGACTTGGGAGGAATGATTGCATTGATCACCTTATTTTTGTGTTGTAATTTAGCATGAGTAATTAGTAAAGAGTGGGTTGGTGAGAGGGCCTAATGTGTCTCAAAGTAGGAATCCATCACAATTAAGCCGAATTTGGGAACTTGATTAACCATTAGCTAAGAGGAGTCACAATCAGTGGCATGATAAAAAGTTGTTAAAGATGTTGAGTGGAGAGAGTCATAGTTAAGTGGGTGAACTAAAACCCGTTAAACATAACATTTTGGGGAAAATTTTTTGTTAGATCTTGACATAATCCACATCTTCAAAACCCCACAACCTCACTAACCTCACCAATGACCAATGTCACTTTAGTTAGGGAAAGTGTGTTTAACTGAATTGTCTGGTATACTTTTTTAAACTTTTAGAATATAATAATGGTCAAAAAGGAAACACAAATGAAAGATACTCCAAAACTGAGAATCAAGCTGATACTTGATCCTTCCAAGTCAGAAACTATCAAGGCCAGATGATGATGCAACAGTTTACTTAATTTTGAATAAGTTGGCCTTTCTTTCTGTAAACTTATGTAAACATAAACCTACTGTAAAACAACAGTTTGTGTAGTTCCTTTTTTTTTGTGCAGATTTCATTGTCTAAGTTTCTAACTTAGATTTGGTACTTAAATTCAAATGAACTAACTACATGTTTGATGCTACTGCTTCATAAGATGTAGTTGTATAGATTAACTTAAACGCTGTATATTTCATGGCCATTCATTTATTGTCAAGTTGATGGCATCTCACCAATAACCATTTAAATGAACTAGTGCGCTGAAAGCTGAGAAGTTGGTTATGTTTTTGTGAACTATTTATCTTTAATTCTGTCAAGTTCCTACCCGTTCTGGAATTAAAGCGGTTTTAAGTGTTAAAACTTTCTGTGGTTAATATTATTCAGATTAATTATAGATTATATGTTCCAATTTGCCAATAGTACAGATTGTAAAAATGATTTACATCATGGTTTCAAAATTTAACTTATTTGCATTACATTATTTGTTCTTACTATATTTACATTATGCACTGGTAGATTAATCTTTTTAAAGTCTGCCACAACAAGTAGAAATGGATTAGAAATAACTAAGTGACTTGGAATTGTACAAACCACCAAAACTAGTGAAGGTGAAGGTCATACGAATATGGCAGTCAACAACACTGGATAATCCACAAACACTTTTGAGCTTTGATTTCATAGTTGTTGATGTCAAGGTAACTTATTAACAATAAAAACCTTGACTTAAATGTTTCTTACAATATACATTTTAAAAATATACTAAAATACAATTTTATTGTATTTATCTCTTATAGAAAAATGTTATGCAAGTAATGATAAGAAGCTCAAATGCACAATAATTCAAATCTATTCTAAAAGAAGGCTCTGTATACTTGATTGACAAATTTTGGGTTATGAAAAGCAAAAACAACTACAATGCTTTGCCTAGCGATTTGATGATGGTATTTTCAAAAGCAACAGAAGTGAAGCATGTTCATGAAGATGGACTTGCATATCCTACTCATCATTTTAACTTTACTAACTGCACCAAACTTCATGACAGGATACACCAGAAGAACATCTTGACAAGTATTAAAAGAAAATATCCTACATAATCAAATGCATTCAATCATTTAACTTTTAACTTTTATACTATGTTGTTTCAATACCAAAATTGTAGATGTCATTGGATAGCTGACAACAATAACTATTGTAAACAAAGTCCAACTGAATCATAGAAGCACTACTATTCTTAAAAGAGACATGTATATACTAATCTCAGGTAATTACTATGATAAATAATAGTACATTTTTACGTCAATATTTCTGCATATAGAGATAGACATTTTAATATAAATACACTGCTTAACAGACCATATTTCTTCACAGTAACAATACAATCAAAGTTGTGTTGTATGGAGAGTTGGCATTGGAAATAAATGAAGATGAAATACTTCAAAATAGGTCAAACGTTGTTCTTGCTATTGCTGGATTGATGATTAAGACCTATATGCGTAAATTGATCATTATAAATGTTTTTAACAATAACAATAACTATTTACCGTAAAAAACCTTGGTTATTTAACTAATTACACTTTGTAGGATCATTGTATGCATCTTCTTGTTCTGTAACCAAAGTTTATATTAATCTTGTTATTCCTCAAGTAGAAGAACTAAAAGCCAGGTAATGTCGTACAAACTGAACAATTACATTATTTAATTAAAAACAACCTTGAAAGCGTCTTACTTATCACTAACAAAAAAATTTACAAGTACCAACATGAACCAATTGAAGCCCAATTGCAAAAAAATGGAAAAGAGGAGTCTCCTACAAATTACTCAACCAACGTCGATCCAAAAAGCGACAGTTGGAGACTTGCTGGCAATAGAACGAAGGAAAACAATGGTAAAAATCTAACTATCTATACTCCATATTTTTAGCAATAAAGATTACTTTACTTAGAATCATTTATAAAAAAATACAGCTCTTAACTACAATAACATGAATTGTAACAATAACGTTTACAACCTCCTACAGAACAAAAAGTTTGAGGTCACAACAACGATAGTCAATATAAAAGCAGCAAATGGAGGGTACTACAATGCATGAAACGAATGTGCAAAAGGATTGAAATATTTATCTGACAGATTTTGGTGTAGTACTCATGATGAGAAAGTACTAGTACTGATGTAAGAAAACTAAAACTTCATCATCAAATTCACAAACAAATTATTATTCTATAACATAACAATAATAAAATTTTTGTTTATTTTTAACAGGATGATTTTGGAGCTAACAATACAAGATACAACTTGTGAAATTCAACTGCTAATCTTTGGTTAGCAAGCAGAAAAGTTTATTGGAGCAATCATAGCAAAGCTTGCTGCCATCAAGGAAATTGAGAAAATGATTCTTCCAGCTCTTGTCAAAGCCATGATAAATACAGAGACAACATTTAAGGTAAGACTGATAGTAAAAGCTATTGATAAGGAATTCTTGAAATTCAAGTTTTTGATTGCAACGCTGTTAAAGAAACCTTGCTTGATAGTTGGGAAGTAGAAAAAGGTACAACTAGAAATACTACTCATGTCTTAGCAATTGAGAACCCATAACTCACAAAATGAAAAGTCTGAAATTGAAGTGTCTCCATCACCAATAAATTCACAAATAACTGAGGAATTAATCCTAGAAGAACCACCAGCAAAAAAATCAAAAATTATGTATGTTAATTACATTACTTTACAAATCTTTTATTATTTCAACTTAAAAGCCTATAAGAAATTAGACGCTAAACAAATTTTATCTTCTTTTGTATAAATTGGTTCAGCAAAAGCAACACAACAATAGAAACTAGACAAATAGGAAGAAATGTGTATGGCAAAAGAAACAAGAAACTAACACCATAGTTAAACATATCTGACGGTAGTCTAACAGTGTGATCATTTTGTGTGACTAAAATAAGAACTTTTTTTTTTGACAATTTGATTTGCTTATGCGGTTTTTTTTCGATTATTTTATTGTCTTTTTTACTTAAGGAACTGTTGCTGTTCTATATACTATTGACATAAATTTATCTTCTACCAACTTTTTCGTGATTGAAACCAAATTAAATAACTATCTGCAATTAATACCAGTTTATCCTTTTCTCTATCAATAATTTATCTTTTGAAGGTACCAAATTGAAATCCAATATAACACAATATATATTTCCTGTGGCTTTTTTCGTAACGTAGTTATGAGCACCATCTTAGTTCATATAAAATGACGAAAGCAAGTAAATCCAAAGTCATTTACTAATTATTTCAAATTATTCTATATTAGATTTTAACAATTTGCTCCCTTTAAAAAAATAGTGTTGATATTTTATTTTCAGTTTTGTTGCACTGATTATTAAATTATTTATTCAGAATTACATTTACGACTTACATGGTCAACAATATATAACACCTATTACATGTGAAATAAAATAGCAATATGTTTAAAGACCAAGTATCCAATTAGCATTTTTGTTAATTATTTTTTCTGGTTTATGGGTTACTTTTTAATCCATTTTAATAGTTTATTTATTCGGTAGGAATGAAAAATAAAGGAAACATAGAAATGAAATATTTTATGTATGATGTATAATTATAAAAAAATGAATTTAATTTATAATAATAGAAAGAATTTATTTTTTACTCTTTTTTAATCACAATAAGGATATTCAAACAAAACATTTTTTTTAAAAAAAATAGAAATATGAGTAAAGAAAAGAGATTTTATATTTTTATTATTTTCTTGATTTACTCATAGAATATAGTTATATATTATATTTACTATTTTAATTAAATTAAGATGTATATGACAGAAATTTTATATTTTTATTATCTCTTAAAGTTACTAATAGAGTTAGGGCAGAACAAAAAAACCAAGAAAAACAAAAATTAATTCGAACCTAGTTTTCAGTTCAGTTTTTTATTGTATTTGATTAAGATACTAAGCATATGTATTAGGTTCAGTGTTTTTTAGTCCGTAAATAATCCAAAAAATTATCAGAAGCAAATCAAATTGTATTATATATTTTATATTCAATGTTATATTATTTTTATTTTTTGTAGCTGAAAAACATTTATTTTATTTGAAAAATATGTAAATAAACTAAAAATAATATCAAACATTAAAAGTTTGAAAATTTAAAATAAAAAATTAAACCGGTGGAATTTGTTCCGGGTAGCTTTGATTTTATGAAATATTTAGTTGGATTTTTGAAAAAACTATAGGTTAATTGAAAATCTTATCGAAAACCGAATCTACCTAATCATATGCAACAATAAATAGAGTAATAGATTGTGTTATAATTATTAATTTTAATCAAATTAATATTAAAAGATAAAAAATAAAATTGTAGTACTAAATTTATTTTCAGGTCATTTAATGTTATTTTTTTGGGTCTTTTAGGTTTGAGTCGTTTTGAGTTCGGGTTGGTTTGGGTTCGAGTCAATTCGGATACTTATCAATTTGTGCCTGAGTTAATTATATAATAATAGAAAGAATTCTTTTAATTTTTTTAAAAATCAGAATAAGGATATTGAAATAATCAAAGTTATATATAAGTTAAAAATATAGAGTAAAGAAAGGATATATTAAATTTTTTATTATTTTTTTAGGTTACTTAGACTAATTTTTTATGTGATATTTATTATTTTAAATTAAATAACATTTAAAAGATAAATATGAAAGAGATATTTTTGTAATTTGCGAAAGTTTTTTTTTTTTTTTTTTTATGAAAGGTGAATTCCATTCAATGAACACCACCGAAGCATTACAATATGAATCATCACCGAAATATAATGATAGTCCCTCGTATTATAAGTGCCTATTGCATGAAGATAGAACTTCGTTAAAAGCCTTCTCTTGTAGGAAAACTCGGTGGGACAAAACCTATGAAAAAGAAAAAAGAGTACCCATCTAACATGCTACGCAAATCTAATCCCCAAACTATCGAAGTATTGCCAGCATTTCGAATAGCCTTTTGTGCACTAATAGGAAGAGAATTAAACTTCTTCCATACTAACTGGCCAGTGCCCAAACCTTTAATTACTTTAGCTAATTCATGACCAACAACATTAGCATCCCTTCTACGGCACTCCACAGAAGAGCAATTCAGTTGACGCATCAGCATGCAACAGTCTTCAACCACATGTCCCACTTCTTTATGAAATCGCTTCCCCTGTAGCCAACTCACAACGTGCTTGCAATCCATTTCAATCTTTGTAATAGCAACGTTTTCTCGGCAGCAAATCAAGCGGGACTGCAGCGCAGCTCGCAACTCAGCCACTGCCACACTTGGTATGTATGCTATTTTTGCTCCCCCCAGCTAGAATAAACTCTCCATTAGAGTCTCTAACAACAAAGCCCGCACCCATCCACTTTTCATTGTTAACTACAAAAATAGCAGCATCACAATTAAATTTTATACCCACTGGAAATCTCCACCGAACTCTTTCGGGCTCAACTGGCATTATATTGGGCCTTCCTGCAGTAACCGCATTTCGATATTGATAACACATATCCATTCCCATCTCAACTCCTTTCGGATCTTTCCTCTCTTGCTTGAAAATACTGCATTTCTTGTTTTCTAAATTGCCCACATAACTGAAAAAATCGCCCCAACTTCAATTTTACGAACCTATTTGAGAAGCATCATAATCCACACTCCAGTAGATGAGAAATTTCGATTAATGTCTTTAAAGCCCCATCTGGATACTATCCAGACAGCTCTAGCAAATGGACATCTGCATAGGATATGAAATTCTGTTTCCAACTGAACATCACAAAGTGGACATTCCTGAACAACATTAACTTTGCGCCTAACCAGCGCTTCCCTTGTAGGAAGACAAGAATGAAGCACGATCCATATGAATATGATAATCTTACTCGGTAGTTGCAGACTCCAAAGCGTCCTTGATGAATTTTCAAAAATAAAGTGGAGGAAAGTGAAGGAAAGTAAAGAAAATGCTTAAGAGCAGCAACGTGGAGAAAAACAGAACAACATCTTCATTTCATATCAGTTTTCTGCTTAAAGCTTAAGTACAGGAAATAGAAAAACCATAAAACAAGAAATTAGAAACTGACAACTAGCCTCTAAGTGAACTCAATAAATAATTGATCCATAATTCTAAATGGTAGACTAACATGTGCAAAGTAAGAAAACCAACAATAGCTGACTGCAAAATAAAAAATAAGACTAAGAGCCTGTTTGGCCTGGCTTTTTTCTAACTTAAAAGCTATTATCAAGCTCTTATGAAAAATAATAGTTTTTAAAATTAAACTAAAGTTGTTTGGTAAATTTCTTTTTATAATTTTTTTTATAAGTTATAATTTTTGTTAACATTATCATAGAAGGTATTTTTTTTAAAGGGGTAATATTGTAATTATTTTTAATAAATGAGGATATTTTGAAACAAAAATAAAAATTCTCTTATATTTTTAAAAGTAGAGAAGAAAAAGCTCCTCCTTTGAGCTTTTTTTTTAAGTTCTTTTTTTTTTAAATTTTATTCTTAAAAAATAAGTTACTTTTTTTTAAGAGCTTCTAAAAAAATCATGTTTGACCTGACTTTTGTTTTTAAGAAGTAGATAAGCCGAAAAAAAATTAGGCCAAACATGCACTAAACTTAAATGAGTCTCATGCACCAGCATGTAGTATCTGCTAGCTGCTCACATAAACAGCAGCAACAATTAAAGAGATGAATTCCAACTTCAATACACCTCTTTGGAATGTATCTCACACACAACAAGTATAGTCCTGAGATAAACAAATCTTTCCTTACTCAAACTCTTGGTCAAAATATCTGCTAGCTGTTCAAAAGAATTTGCAGTGATACACAACAATTTCTTTTTCTTTGATAGCATCTCAAATAGCATGATATTTCACCCTTATGTGTTTTGTTCTCCCATGATGCACTGGATTGTTGGCAATATCAATTGTAGATTGATTGTCAATCTAGAGAGTTGTTTCTTCTCTATGCTTAAATCCAATATCTTTAAGCTTTTTTCTCAACCACAAGGAGTGATTAGTAGCAGTAATAGCAGCTATATTCTCGACCTCTGCGGTAGACTGTGCAACTACATCTTGCTTCTTGCAATTCTAAGTAAACACAGCGTTACCAAAAGAATAACAAAAACCTGTGTTGCTTTGAACAGTTCTGACTTATGTTTGAGAAAAAATACCTAACTATACTTGGTAAAGTTATTAATGAAAATTAGATAGTACAAGCTTCCATTTAGTGATTCAGTTTTCATTGGTCCCCTAACTTTTGAGTATACAAGCTCTGCTTTGGTAATGGAGTCCTACTTTACTTTCCCATTTTACATATTCCACAAAGACGTTTAGTGTGCTTAATGCTTAGAAGCCCTTCTACAATTTGTGATGAGGATATGAACTCCAGGGTATTATAATTAACATGTCCAAAACGTCTGTGCCATAGCTCAGCATCACTGGAGATACATTGATAAGCTTGATATCTATTCTTCATGAAGTCAAGAGGAAAACATTTATTCCTCATTCCAACAGTAATCACCTCTTTACCCAAGGGATCAAAAATTATGCAAGACTTATCTTTAAACCACAAGGAATAGTTGTCTTCCAAGAGCTAACCAACACTCAAGAGGTTATGGCTAACTTGTCAAGAATAAAATACATGAGAAATAGTTTTGATACTTGTTGGTGTTTGAACTCCCACAGTTACCTTTTCTTCCCCTCGGATTCCTTTGGCTTTGCAAACTTTTTCAATGTGACCTAACTGATTACAAAACCTGCATCTCACATCTGGTCTATACTAACCAAAACGATTAGCATGGCCTATTTTTTACAATGACTACAAATAGGAAACTTACATTTATTTTTCTTTTGTGTACCATCATTCATTCTCTTATCTTTATCTTTCTTTTCACCTTCATTTCTTCTCCTATTACTACTTGGATTCTTGTTTTTATTCTTAACCAACATAGCTCTTTCCACATTATCCTCATGCCTTATAGCCCTTCTTTGCTCTTGGGCTTGCAAGGCATTCACCAACTTTGGAACAGTGAGTTGAGAAAGTTCCTTTGAGTATTCCAAAAATGATATTTTAGAGTCAAAATTTTTTGGAAGACTTATAAGTTAACAATTCTCTATTCGATTAAGTCCTCTCCAAGTAGTCTTAATTGATTGGCAAGCTTTATAATCTTGTCTAAATTTTCCTTTATTGTTTCATTCTCCTTCATCCTTAGAATTTTGAACTCCTTGTGTAGATTGAAAGCTTGCATCTATCTCGTCCTCTCATTTCCATGGAACTCATCCTTGAGTCAATCTTATGCTTCTTTTAGGTTATCACAAGTCATAATTCTTGTGAAAATGGCATTCGACACAGCAGATTGGATAAACTGATCATCCGACACACTGATCATCCAATATAAACTCACTCACCTTTGTCAAATTATTCACCATTGCACTACAAGAAATAACTTGTCGAGGAGTTCCATAAGGAATCCAATTATGTTGTTTAACCAATATATTACTCACATTATTTACTTGCCACATAGATCCTCTTTTAATTAGTTCTTGACTTTCTTTAATACTGCCCCACAATAATATATGACATCGGACACCTAAATCCTACCATTTGATTTGTTGTTGTAAGGAATTGGAGGATTATCAAAGCAAAAATATCTAAAAAACAAAGAATGAAGAAGAAGATTTTTTTAATATTTGAACTGTAAAACTAATTTGTTCATTTTCAACTGAGTATTAATACAAGCATTTGAAATTCAAAAGAAACTACCCTCAACTTAGATGTAGCCTCGGAATCTACACATAATAAACTCAACTGACATTGCTGAAATCGGAGAAGCTAAACATTTCAGACAACGGTAACAACAGAAACAAAGATGTTGAACCAAAATGACGAGTTTATAAGTCGTTTAGAACCAAGAAACTAAAATGACAAAGACTCAAGTCATATAGAAACTAAGAAAAGAAACATTAACATAAAATGACTTTTAACTCATGCATTTCACAATTCTTGGTTTAATGATTGTGAAACGATGACGTTTTAACTTTCTACTTAAAACTTCTTCAACTAGCCATTGCTTCCTTCTTAGCTCCCAACTGCGTTGGCCTGCTTCACCAATTTTGATATCATTCTTTCAACACACCTCATTGATTTGGAATCTGATGAACTCCCAACTTTGCTCGAAGTAACTCAAACCTTCTCTTGGTAAGACCCTCAGTAAATATATCTGCTAATTGATCACTGGTCTAACAGTAAGCAAGTTTAATTTCTTAATCTTTAACAGACTCTTTGATAGAATGAAACTTCACTCGAATGTGCTTAGTACGACCATGATGAACAAGGTTCTTAGCTATTGCAATAGCTGACTGATTGTCCACATGTAGAACAGTTCTTTTCCTTTGAATGAATCCCATATCTAACAACACCTTTCTTAACCACTTAGCTTGATTAGCAGCTACTGAAACTGCTATATACTCTGCCTCAGTAGAAGACTGAGCTACAATTTCTTGTTTCCTTGAAGCCCAAGTAAAAACAACACTTTTTAGTGAAAAACAGAATTCTTCTGTACTCTTAGAATCATCCACAAATCTTGCCCAATCACTATCAGTGTACCCTTGAAGACCACTACTCTCATCCTTCAAGTAAATCAATCCAAAATCAGAAGTACCTTTCACATACTTTAAGATTCATTTTGCAACTTTGAAGTGAATCATTGAAGGAGCTTGCATAAATCTAGATAGCAAACAAGTAGCAAACATAATATTTGGTCTTGTTGCTGACAAATACAACAAAGAACCAATTATACTCCTATATAGTGAACCATCTACCTTAGTTAAACCATCATCCTTGCTTAACTGAATTCCAACAGCTAGTGGAGTGTCTACAGCTTTACAACCCTCCATATTGAGCTTTTTCAGTAAGTTGCTAACATATTTCGACTAATGCAAACAAATCTGTCCTGGTTCTTGTAGAATTTCCATCCCTAAAAAGTATGACATTTCCCCCATATCTATCATCTCAAACACCAACATCATCTGTGCTTTAAATTCTTGTAAACACACTGCATCTGGACATGTAATCAACAGATCATCCACATATAAGGCCACTATCAACTAAACTGAATCACTAGTGCCCTTGACATATAAAGTAGGCTTTGTAAGACTTTTTTTGAACCCTTGGTTTATGAAATACTCATCTATCCTTTCATACCATGCTCTAGGAGCCTGTTTGAGTCCATATAAAGCTTTAACAGGCTTGCAGATTTTATGTTCAAAACCTTGCACTTCATAACCTTCAGGTTGAGAAATGTTGATATCCTGCTTCAATATTCCATTTAGAAAGGTTGATTTGACATCTAAATGAAATATTCTCCAAGCTCCTTTAGCTGATAAAGCTACTAGAAGTCTGATTGTATCGAGCCTGACCACTAGTGCCAAGGTTTCAAAGAAATCAGTACCATAAGTCTGTGCATACCCTTTCACCACTAATCTTGCTTTATATTTGTTAATTGAGCCATCAAGATTTAAATTGGTCCTGAAAACCCATCTAACTCCAATTACATTCTGTCCACTTGGTCTGTCAATCAATTCCTAAGTTCCATTCTTCGAAATCATATTCATTTCTAAATCCATAACTTTTCTCCAGTTTTCATAAAATTAAGCTTCTGTAAAGCTAACTGGATTAGTAAAGGCTAAATTACATTTTTCATAAATGTCTGCAAGTGATCTAATCCCCTTTACAACCAAACTTTCATCATTCAAGTCAAGTGTTTCATCATCACCTTCTTGCTTCTGCTCATCAACATTAGCAAATACAACTTCAGAATCTTGCACAATTCTACTATCCCAATTCCACTTTTACCTTTCATCAAACTTCACATCTTTGCTGATAAAAATCTTTTTGACTTCACATCATAAAGCTTATAACCTTTCGACACATCACTGTAACCAATAAAAATAGCCAAAATAGACTTAGGATCAAGCTTTGACCTTTTTTCATTTAGTACTTTGGCATAACATATAGAACCAAAAACTCTCATATGTGAAACATTAGCCTTCTGTTCATACCACAGTTCATAAGCTGTTATATTAGGAAGTACCCTTAAGTAAGTCAGTTTCAAAATATAATTTGCTATATTCACAACTTCTGCCTAAAAAACTTTAGGCATATCTTTCTGAAACATTAAACAGCTAGCCATTTCCATCAGGATTCTAGTCTTCCTCTCTGAAACTCCATTTTGATGAGGATTATAAGCTAAAGTTAGCTGATGCTTCACCCCCAGCTTAGCCAGTAAATTTTCAAACTCAAGAGCTGTATACTTAGAACCATTGTCATTTCTAAGTATCTTAATCCACTTTTCAGAAAAGTGTTCTGCCTGAGCCTTAAACCTCTTAAATTTACTCAGTGTTTCTGACTTCACTTTCAAAAAATAAACCCAACTGAACTTAGTCAGATCATCTATGAACACTATATAGTATCTACTATGACTCAGAAAAGATGTTCTCATAGGACCACACAAATCTATATGTACCAACTCAAGTTTTTGTTTTGCAAACCAGCTTCTATGCTTGGGATGAGATCCTCTACTCTACTTTCCAAGTTGATAAATCTGACATAGCTTCTTTACTTTGCTAATATCAGATAAGCCTTTAACTAGTTTATTACTAGCCATCCTCATGAGTGACTTATAGTTAACATGGCCTAATTTTCTATGCCACAATTTAACAACATTATCCTCACTTACAAAAGTAGCCTGCTCAACATTCATTAGGTTTAGAGAACAACAGTTATTTTTCATTTTAACAGTTAATAATTCATCATTAGATGGATCAAAAACAGTGCATATCTTATCTTTGAAAAACAAAGCATACTGTTTCTTTGCCAACTAGCCAACACTAAGTAAATTCTGATCTAATTTAGGAGCCAAATAAACATCAGTGATGTATTTCATACCTGAGAGTGTCTCAACAGCCACAATTCCTTTCCCAAGTATTTTCAAGAATACTCTAGTCCCTATCTTGATCTGAGCTGAAAAACTTCGATCAATCTTTGAAAATAGTTCCTCATTGCTAATCAGATGATGTGAGCATCCACTGTCTAGTAAGTAAACACTTTTCTTAGTTGACTCAGCTTCTAAGTTAGCCATGAATAGTACTTCATCAGCTTCCTCAGTCTACTCAACCACTACTGCTTTTTCTTCACTACCTCTCTTGACTTTGCAGACCTTTTGAACATGACCAAGCTGATCACATAGTCTGCACTTCACATTAGGCCTAAACCAACAGTATTTGGGAGTGTGATTAGTATTTTTACAATAAGGACATGGAGAAAACTTCTCCTGCTTCTTTCCCTGCTTTTCTTCACCAGAATTGCTTCCTTTGCCTTTGAGCTTTTTTGCACTCTCATTTTTGACCCTTAAGCCTTTGGTTTTTGCAACCAGAGCATTTTCAAGGGTTTCATTACTCAAGAGTGCTCTTCTCTACTCTACAGCAAGTAAAGCACGTAACAATTCATTGACAGTGATCTTAGTTAAATCCTTGGAGTCTTCTTGAGATGATGTTTTTGCTTCAAATCTCTTTGGAATACTCATAAGAATCTTATTCACCACTCTTTTATCACTAACCTCCTCTCCCAATTGCTTGAGCTGATTCACAAGATTAATTAGCTTATTAGTATACTCTTGAATGTTTTCATCCTCCTTCATCTTCATTAACTCAAATTGTCTGGAAATATTCAACACACGCATGGCTTTAGTTCTATCAATGCCTTGATATTCCTTTTTGTGACTATCCCACACTTGCTTGGGATCTTCATAGTTCATAATCTTCACAAAGATCGTCTTTGAAACTACTGATTGAAGGTAGATAAAAGCCTTATATCTCTTAGCAACTTTTTCACTGTGCTGCTTGATCTGAGCTAAGATTGGATTAGCATGTCGTTGTACTGGAATATCGCCCGCCTCAACTACATCTCAAAGATCGAAAGCCTTAAGATACGATCTCATTTTGACTGCCCAAAAAGGACGGTTGATTCTAGAGAAAATTGGTGGAGCTATAACATTGAAGCATGTAGTAGCCATCTTTGATGTTTGAAAGAAACAATTAAAACAACGAAAAGGCTAAATCACATGTCTCTTAAGATTAAGAGCTCTGATACCATGTAGGGAATCGAAAGATTATCAAAGCAAAAATATCTGGAAAAACAAAGAATGAAGAAGAGGATTTTTTTAATATTTGAATTGTAAAACTAATTTGTTCATTTCCAGCTGAGTATTTATACAAGCATTTGAAATTCAAAAGAAACTACCCTCAACTTAGATATAGCCTCGGGATCTACACATAACAAACTCAGCTGACATTACTGAAATCGGAAAAGCTAAACATTTCAGACAACGGTCACAACAGAAACAAAGATGCTGAACCAAAACTACGAGTTTATAAGTCGTTTAGAACCAAGAAACTAAAACGACAAAGATTCAAGTCGTATAAAAAACTAAGAAAAGAAACATTAACATAAAACGACTTTTAACTCATGCGTTTCATAATTCTTGGTTTAATGATTGTGAAACGATGATATTTTAACTTTCTACTTAAATCTCCTTCAACTAGCCGTTGCTTCCTTCTCAGCTCCCAACTGCTTTGGCATGCTTCACAAATTTCAGATCATTCTTTCAACAGTTGTCTACTTAATGATATGACATAACTTTTATACCTATTTTACCACAGTTTCTCATTTCTCTTTCTTTCTTCTCTTCTTAGTCTTTCTCAAAAGCCAATCAGCTTTTCTAGAATCCAACGTGTGGCTGTCGCCAACATCCATCGTTGGACGGCAATCGACCACCGCTCGTCGGTGTCCAAAATTTTTCTCAAAAATCAAATGTCTAAAAACAACCCCACAAAATTTCTCTAAAAAACTAGAAAGTACACTAACTGCAAAAACTCACACCAAGAACAAACATTCACATAACATCCATATTATTCCAAAGATCTCATCATCTCAACAAAAGCGACACCAGCACCCCAAAAATATCAGAAACAAAAACAAAATATAGTGGCAGGAAAGGTAATAATTTGATTTTTTTACTTGAGTAAAAGCAGAGATGGTATTAAAGATAGTAAAAGTAGAAACAAAATATTGTAGAACTTGGAACCATTCACAACAACATAATTCTTTCTCATAAAAAAAATCCAATCTTTTACACGGAGACCCTGCAATAAAAAACAACTATCCATCATTCTGCATCTCCCCCAAACTTTACAAAAATATCAGCTATATACACAGGCGAAACACAATCACAAAAATCTGGGTAGAAGCAGAGAAGCAAGACAGTGAAAAGAGACACACTGCATGACACAGAAAGACAGACCGGTGTTCAACAGTCGGCCTGAAATTGCATCAGCATTGTTAAAATTGATTTTTTTTTTTTTATCCAAAACAAAACTGAAACATCTCAATCATGTGGGTGTGGTTGAGCTTGAAAAAAATTTGGACTTGATTTGCAGTTATGAACAAAACAGATGAAGGAACTTTCAAAACAACCTAATCTAATTAAGGTCAATAAAAATCAGATTTAGAAAAACTGAATCTTGAAATGCAATGGCCTATAAATTTGATGGAAGAGACCCAAGTTCAAGAAAGACTAAGGAGGCTTAATGGGTTGAAAGTTTGAAACGGTTGAGACCCATTCTTTCTTTTTAAAAAACAAATCCAAATATTTCAAAAAAAAATCCAAACCAAAAAAGCAAACTACCCACTGTAGGAAGGAATTAAAATGAAATTAAAAGGCTGCTCGTTTCTGCTACCAATAAAGAGATTGAAGAAGAGAAAAAAAAAAAAAAGAAGAGTTTGGTAGAAGAGCAAGATGTGTTTTTTTTTTTCTTTGGAGGCCATTTATTTGATGGGTATTTTAGTCATTTTATAAAATTCGTTAACGGTATTTGAAGTTTTGAAATTGATTGTTCATTTTTAATACTAACGAATCAAGACTGAATTATGGTTAAAATTTAAAAAAGGTAATTTACCCAAAATAAAATCATAGTACTAAATTTAAGTCATTTAGGGTTAGTTTTTTTTTATTTTCAAGTTTGAATTATTTAATTTGGATTAAATCTGGTTGTTGACTTTTTTTGTCCAAATTAGGTTGGGCTAGGCTCGAGTTTGGGTGAGTCGAGCAACTATTTCTGTTTTGGGTTGGTTTGGACATATCTAGTCACCTAATTCACCCGTAAATAAAGAAACCAAAATCAAATTATATAGTTAACACATTCCATTAGGAATTATAGACAAGTTTATGGAACGTTTACGCTTTTTAAGAGGTGCATTTAATTTTGCTCATAACATTATGGATAACTATTCCCTTTAAGGTCTAATGTTTGTCAAATTTTTTATTTTAGGACTCAACCTATTATTTTGTTGAAATTAAGATGTAACCTTTTGGATTTAACTATTTAAGACAAATCGATGACAAAAGTTGGTAAATACGATTAATAAAACTAATGGTGCTATGTGACGGTAATCCATGACAAATATAGATTTGAATTTTTTAATGGTCAAAATACTTGGAAAGTCCTTGTACTAAGGTATTTTCTTCAATTTAATCCCTCTACTCAAAATCGTAACATTTTAATCTCTTCATTTTAAAAATTATTTCAATTTAATCCTTTTTCAGTTTTTTTGTTTAAATGAACCATTACAATGCTGATGTCAACGTTGATGTGGCTCTAACGTAGCACCAGATGATGACACAACACTACCATGAAAGTATGATAAGGGTGACATGGCATTGCCACATCATCACAAAAGTGACGTGGCATTGCCACTCCACACTTTGAGTTCAAGTGCCAACGTGTCAGTGCCACGTTATCCTACATGCTGAAGTGACACTACCACGTCATAATTTGGATCCAAGATGCCACGTGGCACACCAAGATGTTGACACATGGCGCATTAAAAGGCTTATGCATGACATTTTTATTCTTCAAAACAATATGTCTTCTTACTCAAGGTTCGAAACCAAGACTTTTAGTAAGTATACCAAAGCTTTTTACCACCACACCCATGCTCTTATGACTATGAATGAAACACAAGTAAATTTTAACTAAGAATAAGGTTTTGGGTGTGGTAGTGAAGGCTTTTGCATACTTGTTAAAGGTCTTGGGTTCAAACTTTAGAAAGAGCACATTTTGTTTTGAAAAATAAAATGCCACATGTTTGCCTTTTAATGCGCCATGTGTAAACATATTGGTAAGCCACGTGGCATCTTGGACCTAAATTGTGATGTGATAGTGCCACATCAACATGGTAGGGTGATGTGGTGCCACGTCAACATGAACTCAAAGTGTGATGTGGCAATGCCATGTCACTTTTTTGTGATAATGTGGCAATGCCACATCACCCTATCATGCTGACGTGGCAATGCCACATCATCATCTAGTGCTACGTTAGCGTTACGTCAATGCTAACGTCAGCACCGTAATGATTATTTTAAATGAAAAATATGAAAGGGACTAAATTGAAATAATTTTAAAAAATAAAGAGATTAAAATATTACGATTTTAAGTAGAAGAACTAAATTGAAGAAAATATTCTAGTATAGAGACTTTTCAAGTATTTTGATAATTTTTTAATCCTGTTAATGATAATTTACTAATTTTTTATCACCAAATTTCCTTAAATAGATAAAATCAACAAGATTGTATCCTAATTTGAACGAACTATTAAGTTGAATTCTAAAATGAAAAATTGACAAACATTAGACACCTCATGTTGTCTAGCCTTTCTTTTAATTATTATTAGCCGTTGTGATCTTCAGTTTATTGTATTGCCTTTAAAGTTAAAGCTTATTATTATTATTATTATTCTATATGCTTTGGACTTTTTTTATTTTGAATTACCAAGTTGGGCTGGAGCCCACGTGTCACACTAGGCTTAGGACCTAATGTGTAAGTGCCAATTTCGTGATTTTATTTATCAATAAAATAAGAGACATATAACAACTATCCCTAAGGGACATTAATCTAATGGTTTAGAAATTTTAATTTGAAAATCTTGAATTTAATTCTTAAGATGAAAGAGCTAAGGTTTATTTGATGCAAAAGGATTAAGAAGTTCCAAATATATAGCATTACAACAGGAAATTATATGTAACATTAAAAAAACACATGATAATTTAAAAAACAAATTTGTTCACATTAATTTGGAATGGTACTCGTATGTTAACAAGAAAAGTATAAAATCATATCAATTTCCAACGATATGAGGACTGGAAATTATCTTTGTTGTGTGTTTTTTGGCATTTGGGCTATGGCAGAGTTTGTTTCCCATCCAAAATGGAAGAAACCACGGCAGGCTGCGCAATGGCAGAGAGAATAGAGGCTAGTAGGGGCTTCCCCTTTCTAAAAGTTTTAAGGTTTAATAGTATTTTTTTAAAAGAATTTATAATTTTACTCTTACAATTAATTTTTATTTAGTAAGATGTTTCACAGTAATTAATCAATAATTATTTTATGTAAATTTGAAAACTAAAGTAAAACTTATTATTATAGTAGAATTATTCTCAAACCCCTCTATTTCAAGATTTCATCACTAGTCCACCTCTTATTCACCCTTAATATGAAATTATGATTCTACTGCTGAAATTGCGTCCACGTGACAAAGCACGACAACCCAGCCTTTAGAACCAACGGCAAGAGAAGCACAGAACAACCGAAACTAAAAGCTGACTGGAGCAGGCACGTCGTGTATGTTGCATTGCTCGTCTGTTTCCTGTTTCAATTTTAATTGTCCAGGGAGCTGACCCAACAACTATGGCTAGGGGTTCGGTGGCTCAACTTGCGTCTGCATCCATATGGGACTATACTTTATAAAAGTCTATGGCGAAGATAAGCGAAACTAAATAAGAAAAGAATTATATGTCTTGAGCATATCGACATCTTGAATTTTATTACCCGAAATTGGATTTAGTTTATTTCACTTTTGACATAACCTTCTTTTCGGATAATTTTTTTAGAATAGCTTAGATTAAACAATAAGAGATGACGATTTATATTATAATAAACAATATGTTTTAGAGTTTGTAATAGTTTGTGATATTTTTCAAATATATATATTTTTTCATTTGATTAAATTTTGAGTATCTAGTTTTATTACTTATATTTAAATTATTATAATATGCATATAATTACAAAAAATATCATAATCTTATATATATTATTTTCCGATAATTTTCCAACCAAACTTTATCTGTTGAAAAATTTCGTTAAAAATTGATCGATAAGTTGTTGGAAAGGGCCGGATAATAAGTCCGTTGCTATTTTTCTGGAAATTCAATGCACTTTCTCCGTCGAAAAAAAATGGTTTTTTTTTTTTTCTGTAGTGGAACTTAACGGTACCTTAGTAGTTAAGGGAGTTATAGTATGTTCATGAAAAAGTTATGCATCGTGAAATATTAATATATATTAATGGAGCATTTATTTAAATGTAGATCAATGTATCTGTTCTTATATATATAACTTGATTTAGTAGAAATTTTCTGAAAACCTCTTTCAATAGTCGATTTTGAGAAATTCTTGAAGACTAATTAAAACGGAGAAGAAATTCTCTTCTTTTATAGTACGGCAACAGATCTCGATCCTTTTTGTATTGTATGAAGCTTTTATCATGCTTCTCGTCTGCACAACAAAGTTGCAATGTTGGTGTTGAGATCCCCAATAAAAGTTCATGGTCGGCTTTATTTTTTTCTCTTTATAATTATAAAAACATGATAAAAAAATTGAAACCTGATTTACTAAACTCATTATTCAAAGAAATAGAAATATAATGAAGGTCCTTAATTGATTAAGAGCAAATCAAAGATTGTGATAAATAAGTCAACCTCATTTATCTAATTACAAGATGTTAGATTCTGTCTTACTAAGAGCAAAAATTATTCTATTTTCTAGAATGTTATATATTGTAAAAATTATAGGGTTTTGCCCTTTGATCTTAATTTCTGCATTTCTTTACTTCCTTTGTTGATCTAGTGTGATGTGAATATATAAATGACCTTTGACAATTTGATTTATCGACATGTATTGTTTTAAATTTGTGTGTATATATAGTATATATATTCTAATATGAAAAGAAAATGGGACCACTATACATAAAAGAAAATTAATTCAATTCCTGGGCTGCGCGAAAGCGCTGCGATCAGGCCTCAAGTTTTACTATGCTTTGCTTCTTCCAATAAAAAAAAAAAAAACCTTTGATCCATGAAGTAAAATAAATAATAAGCTCTAACATTCTATCAGAAAAATTTAAGGAACGCTCTAACATCACTATGGTTTTCTTTACAACTAATATTAAATTTTAACTCCAAATTTTTTTTTATTTTTTCCCTTTTTTCTTGATATTTTATTGACATCTTAGATGCAAATTAAGGTCACTACATCGCTTAAGATATATACAGTGAAATTTGATTAACGAAAATAAATAAGAGAGTAGTCGACCCAACGTCCAGGTACGGATATACCATATTGAGTCGTGGGGGTAGCTGTCCCCATTGAACTTTTGAAAATGTGTCGAAATAATATATATAAATTTAAAATTTTAATAAAAATATTCCTTTTGCCTCCACAAAATTTTTCATCTTGCTTAAATTTATGAGAAGGTACATGTAGAGGGACCGAGTCACATCTGGTGGAAGTATTTATAGATGATATATATATGTATATATATATAACACCGTTTCTCTGACTTTTTCATTACAAATCCATAAGCTAACATGGGCTAGCTAGTGGGAAAACACGAACGAAAAGATGAAATGAACGAACATGAAACAATATTTAAAGATTTACATCCAGCCTCTTAGGTTATTAAATAAGAACAATTATTCAGTAAATGATTATTGAAGAGAGCACTATAAATGGGGATAGCTACAATCTTAGTATCTCAGCAATCAATCGACAAAGCAATAGTTCTTACATCTATTTACCGGTGTAAGAGTTCAACTGCTAGCAATGAAATCGCCTGGACTGCCAGGGCTGGTTTATGCCTTGGCATTTTGCCTCATAGTCACCATTGTGGCAGCCACCTGCCCAACTTACAAGCATGCATCCCCTCCACCACCAAAGCACCCATACCACCCACCGGGCCACTAGAAGTCACCTCCACCTCCAAAGCATTCCCCTCCACCATATCAATACAAGTCACTGCCTCCTCCTGTAAAATCTGCACCTCCACCATACCTGTCACAATCCAAATCCCGAGCCCTGACCGGCACATGGGCTCAATGAGTATAGCCCACTAAGCCCAAGTAAGTCTTTTTTTTTTATGCAATCTTGATTGTCATTTCAGCAATCATTCCTAAAGTCACATTTCATAACTCTCAACTATAAAATATTCAATGATATACTATGGCAATCAAATACTTATATTTATATAATTCAAAATAATGTCACCCATTGCCAACTCATAGTGGCATCATCAATCAAAATATACATATATTGTTTATACTATGAATCTTAGTGATTTACATCACGAGTACGTATACGCAAGCAAAAGGCTCTTAACTATCAGCGGAGTGACTTTGGGTGAAGGTACAACTACTGAATGCCATGGTACCTACCAAAAGACGAATACAGGTGGACACCTCAATTTAGGTCCCAACTGTCTCCGACTCTGAAAACATGAAGTTTAAAAGAGTGAGTATAAACCCAGTGAGTGAACATAAGAAGGGAACAAGCAAACGATACGGAAAGTTTTAGAAAACATGATGCACTTATATAAAAAAAATACAATTTAGCTTAATTTCTTGTAAAGCCCCTTAATTCAACCTTTGATTATTTAATCCGTCAGGGTGAAGGATCTAGGATCAACAACGAAGTTGAAAAGAGTGGAAACTACAACAAATATCCAAGCAAGACAAGTAAGACAGAGAATTTCTCGCTGCAATGAAAATCAATTTGGAAGCAATTAACAATTTCAACATTCAACATTCATTGTAATCACATAATATTTTCTTTAACCTCTTTATGATATGTGTAAACATGTATACAACCATCGGCTCATCAGCTCATGTGCACTACCATACCGCACAAGGCAATATCATCATGTACACTTGCACACCACATCATCACCGGCATGTGCACTCCCACACCGCACACCACCGGCACCGTCAGGTGCACTCCTACACCGCACATGCACGGTTATAGTTATCATACAACATTATCATTCAAGGCATAACATACATATCCACATAATATAGGAACACATGGTTTCATTATATTACACATTTTGTCACGACCTGGTACTCTCCTCTAGCCCGTGACAACCACTGCGACGTCCCGATAGACATTTGTTGCCCAGAATGCCAATCGGAATCTCACAGGGCTTTAATATCAGTTTTTGCATCTCCCCTGTGAGAAATAGTTGTTAAGTATCATGTTTTGAGAGATTATAAACTATTTCCAAATCAAAACAATAGAAAATAATTTTTTTCTCACAGGGGCATTTTGGTCATTTTTCCTCAAAAATCTAAAAACTAGCTAAAAATGTAGTATGTGAGTGGAAGACACATATTTCATAATAAAATATAAGTTTAGATGTCTAAAACATTCATTTGAAATGAAATTATGACTATTTGAATATAATAAAAATATTCAATAAAATATTCTATTTTCTTATAAAACAATATTTATAGAGTTACAGGTAAATAATTTTTGTAGGGTAAAAGCTAAATAAATTCATACATACTATAATACAGATAATTAAAGTATAAAATTTAATTTACAGTGACACGTGAGCCCACGAACGACCAAAAGTATCAAAAGCGGTAAACCTACAATTTTTGAGGATGCAAGTCCAACTGTAGCCCTCAACAAAGTGAGCTATCTACTGACTATCCTGAGCCTGAAATGGGTAAAAAGAAGGGTGGTGAGATTATATAATCTCAGTGAGTAAACAAATACTATCTAAAATATCTGAAGTTGAGCAAATGGAGACAGATAAAATAGTTTAACATACTGTAATTCATCACCTTTCAACTCATTTCAACCAAATAAAATCAATTCATATAAATCGAGTAATCAACATGGCTTATGAATTTCTTAAAACTTTGGCTCGTGTTAAAATTATTCTCATACTCAGTTATCAGGGATACCTTGGCCGAGGGTTATCTCAATCGAGTCCGCCAAGGTTGTTAAAAAGTTATGTACGCATAAATCATGTTTTTATTTTGAAAACATAGTCATTCCTTATCGTTGGCTGAGTTCACCCTCACGTGGTGGTTTAGCATGAAGTGAACTCTAAAGTTTTAACCTCAAGAGTTATCCAACCGTGCCTCTCATACTGAGGTATGAATATAATAGAGTTACCGTGCCCCTCTAATAGGCTGTTCCACGAAACCCGTCCACTGCAGCGACCAATATATAACCCACAAATTCAATAAAATTCAACAGCATGACATGACAATTATTTTATTTACAGCCTCTCAAGGTAAATTAACAGTTCATACATTTTCAACACAAATACCAATTCAGCCATTCATGCCAATATTATCATAAGTCATTCAATTCAAATCATGATTTATAACACAACAATTAGTCTCCAATTACTCCATTTTCAAAACCATCTTCCAATTTCAAGACAATTTTATAAAATCATTTTCATTTAATCACATTTTGCTTATAAAACATAAAGATTTACCATTTAAACTCATTTTCCATAAAATCACAAAATCGGATAAAAATCACTTTAGATAATTAAGACGATAGTAAGGTTACTCACTATAATCGGAATCGAATTCAGAGTACTCCGATTCTTGATCCTCGGGTACTATCTCTTTACTTTTGCCAAAATGTTCACCACCTAGACATAATGCACAATAAGCTATTTACTACATTTGTGCTAAACCATTGCAAAACCAATTCAGGCTTTATACTAATGCATGAAATGGGATGTGAAATACTCGGGTAACTATCTAAATATAGTGTTCAATATAAATTCAATTATGTACCTAAATAAAATGGTATTGGCCTAATTCGATCTATCACTCGATTAATTGGCCAATATGTCCAATTAACTCCAATTAACTCCATTTTTCTTCCAATTCTCCAAACCATCAAACACAAGTTAAATAACTTGAAATATGGCAAAATCATCCTCACATTTTCTCTTGAAAAATTCGACCATGGTGGGTGCATCAACACTATAATTTTTCCCACTTGATTTTCTTACCATAATTCATCATTTCCTAACCAATTCACTTGAAATAAAATCAAAATCATCATCAATATTCTACATGGAGAATTCGGCCAATGATGGGTGATGGAAGAACATGAATTTTTCTTATTTGATTTTCATGCTACACATCACCAATCAACTAAAAACATCCATATATCTTAAAAATCCATCTAAATCATCGTCAAATTCTCTCTCCTAGGGTTTGATCAGCACACTATCCTTCATGATATCTTGTGATTCAACCATGAAAAATAAGAAAAAATGCTTAAGAAAGATAGATCACAAGCTTAATTGAAAAATCTTACCTTTTTTTTCACTTGTTTCCTTGAATTTTCACACTTTTCCCTTGAATTTTTCCACATAGGGTTTTGTTCTTCCTTTTCTTCCTTTGTTCTTGCTTTGGCCGGCCATAATGAAGAGAAATGGGCAGATTTTGTGCTAATTTATAAGGAAAATAATAAAGAAATAAAAGCTTGACACTTGTCACCTTACCATTGGTCCATTTTTAAATTCTTAACTATTAAGATTTTTTTCTCCACCACATAAAATCCTTCAATTATCCATAATAATATTGGGTAAAATCCATGTGCTGGACAAGTGTTGGGTGGTGTAAAATTATAATTTTGCCCTTGGGATGGCAAAATGACTATTTTGCCCTTACGCTCGAAAAAATGCCGAAATTAAAATTTTTCACTTCTCAAACTCAAATTATGTTCTAAATAGTCAATCTTGATCAAAAACTTCTTCCAACATTCCAATTTTAACCTCAAGTGGCAAAATGACCATTTTGCCCTAAGTCATGAAAATTCCAATTTGACTCCAAATCGGTCCTCAAACTCTAAATCACCATTTTAAGTCATTCTAGGATTTTAAAATTCTCAATTTCATCTTAAAATCTCTATTTGGACTAATTCGAGGCTTAATTCAACTTAATTGTACCATTTGGTACATTACCGTCTTTTAACGATTTTCGAGGTACCCAAGTAAGCAAACATGCATTCTTATGTAAGAATGGCATAATAAACATATTGTAGAGCTGAGCTTGGCACATTTCACAGCATAAAAACATTTCATCAAGGGCTTGTTTCAATGCATATTTTAAAGAAAAGACCAATAACATATTTCAAATGATTCAGTCAAACACATATGCATTTATCCCAAAACATTTTAATGTAAGTTCACTCACCTATCTTTGTTGATTTTTTGATCAACTCCAACTTCGACTATTGCTCCAAATGGATATGTGGGGTCTCGTTGGAATCTATCACACACAACAGTATCACAACCAACCCAATTTACTTGAATATTATTCCAAAAGCTGTTTCCTAAATCAAACTTTACTAGTTATTCCTAACTAGTATCCAATTAACGTTTGACTAGTCATTAATTTGCACCATTCTAGTCACACTAGAAATAAATAAATATCCTTCAACAATAGAACAACCCACAAATCTAATTATTGGCCATCATCAACAACTTAAAAATCAACCCTAACTCATCACTCACCTTGGTGAACTTGTAGTTGAATCCTTTAGTTAGAATTTAAGAGAGAAAATTCTTTTAAGGGTTTTCTCAAGATACTTTGAAGAGTCTCTCTCTCTAAAATGTTCAGATAGTGAGAGAAAGTGCATAGGAAAAACTTTTTGAGGGTTTTTGAGGTGAAAAAGTGAAAGAGAACGAAAAACCCTATGAAAAAGTGTACTAAAAACATGAGATTTGAGGTTACTATGAGAAGGTTATGGAGGTTTTAAGGGTGGCCTCCATGGAAGATGGAAAACTTGAAATGGGGAAGAAGGATGGGAAGAAGAAGAAGAAGCTGCTGGAAGTGAGGAGAAAGTCCTGGAACTTTAGATATTTATCTCTAAAGTTAGTCAAAGTTTCACATAATTTACAAAAATACCCTTTTTTGTTCTTTTAGTGCAGTGCTTTTAATTTGACAAAGATTTTGATCATCTTCCATTCAGTATTGGGCAAAGTAGTGAACATAAAAGTTGTAGTCCTGCCTCTTATCTTTCTAATGGTCAAAAAATCATGTCATTTGAACTTCTGTAGTGGGAGATATTCTTGAAAAACCGAAACATATGCAAAAAAAGTAACAGTCCATTATGCACCTTTCTTCACCAATTAAAATTATTTTTGATCCTACTCCCATAAAAACATAAAATAAATATAAATAACGTAAAACTAACATTATTAACTTAAAATAAATATTTAAACATAAATTAAATTAAACTAATAAAATAAATAAAAATACCTAAATTTGATCCTAAATCTAGTCCAACTTAGACTAATTAGGTATTTAATTTTCCATTAAATATATGAATTTGATGTACTCATCAATCTACCTGTAGTTATGCGCCTATGGAGGTCGAGGTTTCACAATACCACTATAAGTCCCCATCTCCTTATGCGTAGAAGTCCCCACCTTCTCCATTTGTATATAAGTCTCCTCCACCACCACCACCTCTATATGTATATAAGTTTCCACCACCACCTGTTTACTCACCACCTCATTTTTATGTATACAAGTCCCCACTACCCCCAAAACACTCACCATCACCTCTTTATGTGTACAAGTCCCCACCACCACCAGTACATTCACCACCCCCTCTTTACCTATACAAGTCTCTTCCACCACTAGGGGTAGCTCAATAGCTATAAAGACCTAAAGCGTTTAAATATTTAAATAAAGCCCTTTTTTTTAAAATAAAAAAAATTACCGTTAGTTGGAGATCATTAAAAATCATTGAAAATAGGAAAAATAATTGAAAATATTAATATTATGGGAATTGGAAAGTGATAAAAAAATAAAAATTTATTAGGCACATAATTAAGAAAGTGAGAGAATATGTAATTTTATGAATTATTTTGACTTTTACATAAGTGAAGAAGTGAGATAAATAGTTGAAAATTAATAGGAGACAGAAAGTGAGAGAAAATAAATATTTAATAGACACTTAATTTAAGAAATATTTTATTAATTATTTTTATTTTAATATATTTTTAATATAATTAATTATGTTATATAAAATTATGGGACCTATAAAATTATGAGCCTAAAGAAAGAGCTTTGATGGCTTTATGCTAAAGCCGACCCTATCCACCACTTGTCCATTCTCCTCATTTTCCTTATGTCTACAAATTCCCACCACTTGCAAAACACTTACCACCACCTCCTTATGTATACAAATCCCCACCACCCCTAAAATAGTCACCACCACCTCTTTATATATACAAGTCCCCACCACCACCAGTACATTTACCACCTCCTTACCTATACAAGTCCCTTCCACCATCAGTCCATTAACCACCTTCTTCCTACATCTACAAGTCCCCTGCACCACTAATCCACTCTCCACCTCCCTCTTATGTCTATAAGTCCCCTTCTTCACATGTTCATTCACCATCTCCTCATATCTACAAATCTCCACCTCCACCATCACATCCTAAGCCCCATCCCCCTCATCCTCCACATCCTAAGACTCCTTAAGCACCACATTCGAAGTATCTTTATAAGTCACCACCACCTCTAAAGGCTTACTAAGTTAATGCTTTTTGTTTTGTCCATTTAAATTGGTGATAACATGTTCTTTCGTGACGATATATGTCATCAATTTGTTAACTAGCCTTATAATCTTGGAGAAGAATAAGAGTTTAAAAATATATATGTTTGTTCACTTTATTTTTATGTGCCAATTTGCCAATGGTTGTATCATTTCTCATACTTGAGCAACAAAGATAATAAATTATTTATTTCATGATGTTTATTTTTATTTTCTAATGGTAGATGCTGTTTTATTTGGACCTTAGTCCAAGTTACTTGGATTTTGAATTGCTCACTTTATTAATCTCTTAATAAAGCTAAAAGGAGAAAGAGATCTAAATTTAAAAGTATATTACAAGCAATGTGCATATCTTGGAATCTATATATTTTTCATGTTCATGTGCATGTCAAAGAAGACATTTTGTGCTAAAAATCTCAGCATGCCTTATAACTTTCAACAAATTTCCATTAAATTGCAATCTTTTTTTTCCTCAATCAAAGTGAGTTTTATTAAGAATTACTGAAGATGTACAGTGAAATGGATCATCTATGGGGAGATCCATAAAGGAATAGGTTACAAGAAGTAAAAAAGCTACAGGAAAATAAAAGAGCAAGAACAGAGATTGGAAAAAAAACAGAACCAGAAAAAATCGCCTTATTATACAGAGTAGCAAGTGAACAGAATCACTACCAAGCTGAGAACATAGCTACTCTATCAATTCCAAATTTGACAAAAGAGTCAATAAGGGTGTTACCTTCACATGTTTTGTGGATTATTTTCATTATTTACTCATGTATCTAAGGTTTTTATTATTATGCGTTAGTTGCTCCTAAAAACTACAAAACATCCTTACTCAAATTTGGTTTAAGAAAAATGAGTAAGGTAAGATAAAATTAGGATAAAGATTTTAAATTTGAGTCGTAATGCTCCCTTTTATATTAAAAAAATAGATTAAAAATAAGATAAAAGAGTTTATATGGGTTTGAGCTTCTATCCATGATGCATAAATCTTCACTTTAAATTACTTTGGATTGATTTCTTTAAACTAGAAGTGTCCATAGTTTGGGCTAAGCTAAGTTCGGTTGATACCTTAAAACACTAAGCACGAGGTCACGTAATTGTATTCATTATGCTTGATAAACTTTAAAACTCACAAGTAACTTTTTTCGACACCTCTTTCTTGAGCTCGACCTCTTAAGCCACTACTAGTTCAACTTCTTGATTGTTGAGCAAAACATCCTCCACAGTCAGCTCTTTTTCCTTTGTTCTCACCTTTCTTTATGAGCCCTCTCCAACATCTTCGGAGTATAACGACGTCCATTCCGGATCATAGCCTTAGCACCTGTTATGTTTGCAATATTGGCAACTTTTGTAGTGAGAGAGAATACTAGTACTTAGACTCAGATGCCAAATTTACAATCGTAGTTCCATGAAATTGTCATGTTGTTTTTGTATTGAAACAGGTTTGGGTTCTCAATTGTAACCCTTGGTGAGGGCTTGTCATTCATAGATTTCAATTTTTATTCATATAAAATAATACCTGGTTTGGGCACAATTTGAGAAGACGTATTTGGTGTTGATTCCTCAATTATTGCATCTACCAACTTCTCATTGGATTCTTCATAAAACTTTATGAATGATCCATCCATCAGTCTTTGCACTTCTTGGCAGAGCAAACTATAATCTTGCATAGAGTGCCCCATAAATCCCATACGATACTTGTAATAAGGGTTCGAGTTGTCTCTCGAACATCTAGCACTTGAATTCTTTGGCATCATGTTGATTGTACCAACCTTGACCAATGCCTCAAATAATTTCACCATTGATGTTTGTTTTTTTTAAAGGCAAATTGCTATATATTTCATTGAATTAGAGCAAAAATCTACCAATTGTTAGAGCTTCTAAGATATAATTGATAAGAATATGCAACGAAATTTAAAATTTTCTAAAACCCTAAACTATAGATCTCTTTAATTGAAAATAATCTAAGCATAGTAACAAGGAATTTATGGTTCACCTCTTGAAGTCGAAATTGCTAAGTGACTTCCTCCTTACCTTTCAATCTTTATTTCTTCACTAACAAGTGATTGTGTCATTCTTTAAAAAAAAAAAGTGGTTGTGTCAAACCTTGAACAACACAAGTGTCCTACCTCTAATGATGATCCACAAAGCAACTATTAGGAATATTTTCTCTAAGATAGGAAAGATAAAAAATTGAATCTATGCTAGTAGACTTTCTACTTAAAGTTCTTTTGTTTTTCCCAAGTGTTTAAGATCCTAATCTTAGCATATGAGAAACTAGAAATCTCTTCTAAAGATTTCAAAAAGTTCTCTCTTAAAACTTATTTTCAAAAAGTAGTGATAACTCTATGAAATAGAGTTATTTGAGCTTAATTTTGATAGTAATTTAGCTTAGTTCTTATAGTAATGCATAGAAATTAATAGGTTTTATTTGAATTATTTTAAATTAATTAATTTAGGTGAGTCAATCTAATCTTAGTTATTTTTATGCTTAATTTGGTTTTAATGTGATTAAGATAGGTTGTTATTGATTTATTTATGGTTTTGTAGGTTTAATGAAGGAAGAATTTTAATGAAAGAAAGAGAGCAATTTCGAGGTGCAAACTTCTATTGCATATGTCTTGGTATTTCGACCATAACTCTCTTTATAGAACTCCAAAATGAGATGATTTTTAGACTATTGAAAAGATAAGAGAAAAAGCTACAACTTTTATGTTTACGAATTTCCCCAGTTTGGCATTAAAGGTAGTCAAAAATCTTGTCGAAGTTGGAGCACTACAGTTGTCCTAGAACAATTACGATTTTTGCTAGTTAAATGGTCAAGGTCATGACTCACGTAGTCGGATGAGGAAATCCTAATTTGAATTGACTTATTTCTTCACCCAACTTGGCCCAACTTCAAAGCACTATATAAACAATCTTTCGGAGGATTTTTAAAAAAGGAAAACGAGACTCCAGATTGACAGTTGAGAATTAAGCCACAAAGTCATTGAAGTTGAGAAGAATTTGAAAGATTTAAGAAGATTTGGAAGATCAAGATTACAATTCTTGAGTTTTATCTTTTTGTTATTCTTTTATTTTCTTAGTTTGATTTTAATATTTAAACTTAATTTGATGACAATGTGTGACTTGATGGGGAGCTAAGTTATTTATCTAAGATTATGATTGAACTCAATATGTAGTTTGATTTATGTATCTCTTTTTTGCTTTTGTTTGGTGGATTTAAGTTGTTTATTTTATTTTGTTCTTAATGCTTTTGATTGATTGGCCACCAATTAGATTGAATTGGAGACTTAGGTTAAACTTTGACGAAGGAGATTTAGGTAAACCTTAAATAAAATAGCGTATGATCGATGTACTTAGTTGATTAGGTGGTTTGATTTGCATATAAAGTAGATATACACCTATAAGCCATACGTAGTGTACAAACGTAATGAATTTGTCTTTAATTTAATTTGTATAAACATATAGTAAATTAATTGATAGAGATATTTTTATGAGAAACTCGACAAAGACTTGTAAATAATTTAGAACTCTAGGTTAGCAACTTAATCTATTAAACTAAGTTAAGAGAAAGAGATAATAATCAGATGAAGTATCGAGGGACATCATAATCTTAGGTCTAAAAGTTAATCAAGTTTAGAAAAGTAATATTGCTGAGTAAATTTATAGTAGTTTTAGTTTTTAAGTTTTGCTTTTTAATTCAATTTTTAGTGTTTGGATAAAATTAAAGTGTGTAATTTTAGCAATTAATAGTAAGAATTAATTCAATTCCCTATGGGATCGACACTCTAATCATCATTATATTAGCTTTGTGATACGTATACTTGTGTGGGTAGAAAATTGAACAACAAGTAGTTAATGATCAAAGAGGTCAAAGACTTGTAATCTAACTCTTAGATTAACTCTTAATCAAATTAGAATTTGCTCAATGCATTGGATTGCATTGGGCTGTAAGTCTTCTTGGGCCATTGTAGCTGATTAGTCCATTAATTATTTAACTTAATTAAATAAAACAAGGTCTAATTATCTCTTAAAAAAATTAGCCCACATGTTGGACAATAAACTCCTCTATTTGAACTACTTGCAATAGCCTTAAAAACTCATAAATTGAACTCTTCAATTTATCTCTCTATGAAGTTTTTCAACTTCATCATTCAAATCCTATTTGATTGATTCGTAAATTAATTTCTAATAATTACCTTATGTGTGTGAGCCATTAGGCTTTTTATCGTGTTAGCAATAAGTATAAATTGGAATTTCAAAACTCACAAGGAATTACATGAATTAAATCAAATTTGATTTCATCACTAATTCTCTAATTGGCCAATCATACTTATAAACCAAGATTGGCTTCAAGCAAAGCATCATGGCCACCCAAATGATAAAAGAATCATATGATTTGACTCAACCTTTCGTGTCTAGTTTACTTGTGTAATTCGATCCTATCATCATGTATCTTGGAATAGGTAAATAGCATGGTATACTCTTAATGCCTTCCATATTAGCTATTAAGCCTTGATGTTGACTTTGGATGATACCTTAAGGAAACTCTTTTCCTTTTATCCTGCTTTGGTCAAAGACTTTATCAAGTCAATACGAGCTTAATCAGCATGTAGGATTTCTCTTCTAACAATTTTCACTTGAGGTGATGATTCCTTTCTAGACAATTCATATACCTCTATATGATTCATGCCATACCCAACTACATCCTTTTTGGGCATCCATGGTTAGGATGAGAAGGAAACAAAGTATAACACTCTTCATACAAGATAACAATGATGTCTCAAGCCTAAGGATTACTTACACGACTAACACATGAAAATTTAATCCATAGACACTTAAGTGAAATACCAAATGGAATTCTCATGTCGAGTAAAGTTCAATTAACTTGTTCTTGTTTGAACAAGTACCTATATGTTTGTTCTAAGTATCCCTAAACTATCAATCATATGAGATCGATTGCCCACTCATAGTGAGGAACATAACATGTGGCGGCCTTTAAGCATTATTGATGCCTTGTCTCAATAATACATTGGCCAGGAACATTTAGGATGTGTGCTTTGAGGCATTAGAATCTCATAATTGTAACTTTTTACAATTTCTATGCAAAGCACCAAATATCGAAATGCTTCATCCAAATTAGTTTTATGATAACTTATTATCCATAAAACTAATTTGATGAAAAGAAACCTTTTAAGGTTTTATGCATTTTTCGATAAGTATCCCTTGCCTAATTGATTGGCTCTAGGGCATACACTTACATTAATTTCATAGAATCACAACACATCATTGGTTACAAAAACATCTACTGTGTTTGCAACCTTTACGAGCCAAACATCAATATTGCTAATGGGATCAAACAAGCTCCACTCACTCATAAGCAGCCAAAAAAAATCGAAGTATCATCACATAACAACCACAAAAGATGGCCTATATAGAAGATAATGAATATACAATTAGAGGCGGATGGTTATGACATGATTCACAAAGCAAACACAAAACGACCACATTCAATAACTATAATCGTGCACGTAAGAGCATTTGAAGAAGAACTAGTTGGCACCACAAGGGCAAAAGACATCTCACAACATAATAGAAGGAGGGAAGCACAACCGACATAATAAATAAGAGCAATAATATCATTATGTATGAATCAAGTACTTATCTCACAATTGCAGAGTTCATAGTAATGGATCAACTACCTCCTCTTCATCACAAAATAAGGTACAACATCTTTTGAAATTGCCTCACCATAAAACAACTTGAGGGAAAGCTTATAGAGGAGCTAAATGAGGACTCATATCATCTAGAACAGCAATGTTGGAGATACCGGCTTTTGCACCGACATTGATTAACAGTAGGTTATTAACAATCCATATCAAGTCATGTGTTTTGGAAACTCTCTCCTTAGCAAAAGCGTCAGTAGCTTCATTGGCTGAGTGTGGAATATGGTTGATAGCTCAATGAGACAATTTATCAAGCAACTTATAAATTTCAATTATAAGGCTTCTCATGCACCAAAGAGCTTTGGAAGGTTGTTTGACCTATTTCACCATATTACATGAGTCAATTTTAAGCATAAGAAGGCAAGAGAGTCACCATATATAATTAGAATAAATTAGAACAACTTTTTTTATAACAAGGAGTTCAGCCATATTAAAATTCAATAGGCCAAAAGCCTTGGAGAAAAGAACAAGTTTTTCTTCATTTTCATTCTAGGTAAACCCCCGATTCCCAAGTCACCGAAGCATTCACGAAAGGAACCAACTGTATTGAACTTGAGCCACCTTTCTTGAGCTTTTTCCTAGTCAATGTTTTTCTTAGGCATTCAACTTTTTTTTTGGAATAGTTCCCTCATTTAGAAACCTGGCAAGGTTTCGTATGGAGAGATCGTAGTCAAGCCATTTAGCGTTCAACCACCATGCAACTTTGACCTTCATAAGTTCAAAAATCTTTCTACCATCCCATTCCTTTGAAGACAACCTCATTCCTATTAATCCAAATATCCTATATAATGACATACCATGCCATTTTCCAAATCAATCCATTGCATAAGGAAAAGACAAAATGGAACCAAGAGAGGAAACAACCCATGAGATCCCGATGAGACACCTAATGAACACCCCATAAAGCTGCCCATTGTTGTCACAAAATCCAAGTATAATCACAGACAAAGAAAATGTGTCTAATGTTTTTAATTTGCCTTTTGCACAAAAAACAAGTTATTGATTGCATGTTGAGAATACCTTTACTAACTAGGATGTCTTTGACAGGGAGCCCCCCCTTTAACAAGCTACTAGCAAAATACTTCAACTTTAAATGAGGCAAGTTCGACCTAGATAAGCTTTCAGAAATCAACATTAATATTATTAGAACGTATCATCAAAGTTAGAGGAATACTTACCACTAGGGCTTTGTTTCCAAATTAGCATATCATCAAAGTTTCTACCAATGACTTGGCTCTCTAAAATGGCACCAAATCTCTCCTATTGCTCCTTTTCCTGTCCCAATTTACTTATTATAGTTGCACTTTCCAATGCCACTCGTTGTCTATCCATTCTCCATAATCCTCGATGCTTCCATCCTTTTTTACTACCAAGGCATAAATTCTAGGGAAGTTAAATTTAAGGATCGATCCATTCACCCATTCATCGTCCCAAAATTAGATTATGTTTTCATTACCCAAGGAAAAGCCATCGTATCAATGACCATAGAGCTAAACTGATAATTGCTAGTAAAAGGCTTAAAAATGTTTTTCCACATACTTTACATCTTATTAGAATTGTTAAGGCTCAAGATTGAGCTTATTTGACAACTACACGCCTCCATAAACTCTTCGATTATTACCAAATCGCCATAACCACTTGTTTAAAAGGGCTTTATGTTTAAGGCATATATCAATGATCTCAAGTCTTCCTAAATCACGATAATTGCAAATAGAAGCCCAGTTAACAAGATGGAGTTTACGTACAAGATTAGGCCCACCCCACAAGAATCTACGTTGAATTTTATCAATTGTGTCTTGCACTCTAGCACGCATATGAAAAGCGACATGTAAAAGAATGGCAGACTACTCAAAACTGACCTTAAAAGAGTAATGCGTCCACCCATGGAAAGAGTCTTGGCCTTACATGATGCAAATTTACCTTTCAGTCATTGGATAACCGACTACCACATAGACATAGAACCAGAAATGGCTCTTAAGGGAAGTGCAAGTTAGGTTGAAGGGAGCTTACCAACTCTGCATTTAATCATGTTAACCCAGCGAACCACATTTGTTTCATCCAAACCAACTCTATAAAGCTAGCTCTTTTGAAAGTTAATCTTCAAACTGGAAGCAACCTGAAAACATCTCAAAACTTTTTTAATATTCAAAATATATTATAAATTCGGCTCACAAAAAATTACCGTGTCATCCGTGTATTGAAGGTGGAAAATTAAGTCATTAGCTGAAGCAACCTCTACTCATTTTTGTGAGCTACTTATCAATTGCCTTATTCATAAATGCATTTAAAACTTCAACAGCTTGGTTAAATAGCATCGGGGATAAGGGGCAACCTTGTCTAAGTTTTTTTTTTTTTTCATTCGAAATTCTCTAGTGAGTGAACCATTAACAAGAACAAAGACCGACCATTGATGTCTTAACCTCATATACGCCCTTTTCTATGTGAGTAGCATTTCTTTGTTCACAACATTTATTGATTCCCCCTTGTGATTGGGTAATGGGTACCCAGTAATACTTGCTTTATATTTTTTGCCAACTTTAACAAATTCAATTCTTCACCCAACTTGGCCTAACTTCAAAGCATTATAAAAATAACCTTTCGAAGGACTTTTAAATGAGAGAATGAAGACACCAGATTGACAGCTGAGATTCAAGCCACAAAATCGTTGAAAGAAAAAGTCTTATCAGAGCTGAAAAGAAATTGAAGGATTCAAGAAAATTTAAAGATCAAGAGTTTCACTCTTGGAGTTTCTTTATTCTTTATTTTTCTTGGTTTAGTTTCAACGTTTAAACTTTATTTGATGATGATGTGTGACTTGATAGGGAACTAAATTGTTTATCTAAGATTATGATTGAACTCAATATGTAGTCTAATTTATTTATCTCTCTTTTGCTTATATTTGATGGAATTAAGTTGTTTATTTTATTCTGTTCTTAATGCTTCTAATTGGCTTATCACCAGTTAGATTAAATTGAAAACCAAGGTTAAACCTTGACATAGGAGATTTAGGTAGATCTTGAATAGAATAGTGTATGATCGAATACACTTAGTTGATTAGGTGATTTAGTTTGCATGTAGGGTAGACACACACTTGTAAGTCATATGTAACCAAAATTAGAATATGAACTTAATAAATTTATCTTTAATTTAATTTGCATAGACATATAATAAGTTAATTGGGAGAGATATTTTTATAAAAAACTTGACAGAGACTTGTAAATAAATTAGGGCTCTAGGTTAAGAACTTAATCCATTAAACTAAGTTAAGAGAAATAGACAATAATTAGAAAAAGTATTGAGGGATATCATAATCTTAGATTTGGTAGTCACTTGAATTTAATAAAATAATTTTGTTGATAGATTTTAGATTAGTTTTAGTTATTAGTTTCAATTTTTCTTTTTAATAATTAGATTGTTTGGATAAGATTAAGGTATTATAATTTTAGTAGTTAGCAATTAGGAATTAATTCAATTCTCTGTGGGAACGAATTCTACTTGCTATTATATTACTTGTTAACAATACGTGCACTTGTGTAAGAAATCAACAACAAAGACACTTTCATTTATGCAATCGATTTCTAAGATTATCAAAAATTTGGATTATTTTGATAATGATGGAGGATTGTTGGACGTTTTTAACAATAATAAATATGGGACACAATCTCACATTAGAAAAATAAAAGAAATGAGAGTTCTTGATATAAAGAAGAGAAATAGCACTTAATAATTGGACTGAAGTGGGCTGAAGTGCAAGATGGACCATGGATGGGCTTTCTAGGCCTTGGTTGATTTTGAAATTAATTAAATTAATAATATTTAATTATTATATTATAATGACACTTGACACTTGGGCATATGGCATTTGCAGGTACAAGTGCAGGCAATCAAATAATAATTTTTAATTTATTTTTTAATTACCAACAAAACTGTCAACCAATAATTTGACTATTAAAAACAAACTGTTACGTCTATTTAAAAATCAATAATCACGTTTGTTGAAAACCAACAATTATTATTATTGGAAACAAGCAGTTGTATTTGTTTGAAACAAATACAATTTGTGTCTATTGAGAATTGTCATTTAAGCCTATAAATAAACTTTCCTCTAGGGCAAAAAAATACACTGAAAACAACAAACAACAATCTTTCTTTCCTTTTTCAATATTGTCTAGATTTCTCTTATATCATTTTGTTACAGAAAAATCTTATAAAAGTTAGGTAATATTGTCATACACTAGTGGATACTTAGTCGAATGATTTTGTCAGTTTGAAACGCAATCAATCATTAGACTTGATTATATTCTTGAAGTTTATCGCTTATAATCCTTTTGCACACTATCAACAGAAGTGAATAAAACTTTGAAGGATAGCGGCATTAATACACGAGAAATTATTTCCTTATTTTCTAGTTCTGTGTTATAACAATGCATCTCATATGAATTAGCTTTATTACTACCATAAATGGTAGTTTTTATAAAGTTATTTAAATAAATTAAGTATCATATTGCCTTTAAAAAAAACATAATTTTTGTTATCAAGGCAAGAGAGTTGTACTAGCCTACCCACTTTAAAATCCTACTTCTTTTGGTGCCAACTTCGTTATTTATTAGTCAATTAATTAATAGACACAAAGCACCTATCCCTAAGGGACATTAATCTAGTTAATGGTTTAGAAATTTTAATTTGAAAGTCTTGATTTTAATTCTTAGGATGAAAGAGATAGGGTTTATGTGACTAGAAAGGATTAAGTACATCCAAATGTATAGCCTTACAGCAGGACATATTTATATGTAACAAAAATAAACAAATGATCGCTTAAAAGGCAAACTTGTTCGCATTCTTTTGGAATGGTACTCGTATATCAATAAGAAAAGTATAAAATCATATAAAATGCCAACGATACGAGGACTGGAAATTATATTCGTGGTGTGTTTTTGGGGCATTTGGGCTAAGATAGAAGGTCGATTTGCCCATCCAAAATGGACGAAACCGAGGAAGGCTGCGTCCACTAGACAAAGCACGACAACCCAAACCTTAGAACCAACGGCAATAGAAACTAAAAGCTGATTGGACCAGACAGGCCGTGTATGTTGCATTGTTCATGTGTTTTCTGTTTCAATTTTAATTGTTTAGAGAGCTGACCCAACAACTATGGCTAGGGGTTCGGCTGCTCAAATTGCATCTGCAATCCATATGGGTCTATACTTTATAAATGACTTTTGTGAAGATAAGTGGAACTAAAAGAAGAAAAGAATTAATATATATATCTTGAGAATATCGACATCTTGAATGTTATTAACCCGAAATTGGATCAGTTCACTTCGCTCTTGACAAAACCTTCGTTTCGGATATATAATTTTTTAATATATTTCAGATTAAACAATAAGAAGTGATTTTTTATTTTATAATAAATTTTTATTGCTTTTCGTTTAAGAACAAAAATTTGAGACTTGGTAGTTGAACTCTTAAGTATGTTTTAGAGCTTGCAATATTTTTTTTAAACTTTTCAAATATCATTTTTCATTGGATTAAATTTTGAGTAACTGGTTTCATTACTTACATTATTAGAATATGCATAGAATTACAACAATATCATAATATATAGAACATTAACTTTTCTTAAAACTTTTTATTTATATACATATATAGATATATACTCAAACATTAACTTGATTTACTAGAATTTTTCTTAAAACTTTTCTCAATAGTCGATTTTGAGAAATTCTTGAAGGCTAAAATGGAGAAAAAGTTCTCTTCTTTTATAGTACGGCAACAGATCTAGATCTCGATCCCTTTTGTATTCTATGAAGCTTTCATCATGCTTCTTGTCTGCACAATTGCAATGTTGGTGGGGAGATCCCCAATGAAAGTTCATGGTCGGCTTTATTTTTCTCTTTATAATTAAAAAAACATGTTAAAAAAAATTGAAACCTGATTTGTTAAACTCATTATTCGACGAAATATAAATAAAATGAAGGTCTTTAATTGATTAAGAGCAAATTAAAATTATGATAAATAAGTCAACCTCATTATTCTAATTAAAAGATGTTAGATTCTGTCTTCCTAATTAAGAGCAAATTATTCTATTTTCTAGAATGTTATATATTGTAAAAATTATAGGGTTTTGCCCTTTGATATTAATTTCTGCATTTCTTTTCCTTGTTGATCTAGTGTGACGTGCATACATAAATGACCTTTGACAATTTGGTTATCGATGTGCATTATTTTAATTTTGTGTGTACACATATACACATATAACTGTACATCATCACATAAATTGGTAGTATATCTCATTCTTTAAAATAGTTAAAAAAAGTTTAGGCACTTTAAATCTTGACATGTGAATGCACTGTACATCACCTACTGAACGTGATCATTGTGATCAATACAGTTAACCGTGTACATCAGTTTTTGATCTTGCTTAAATTTATGCGAAGGTATGCAAGGGAACCAAGCCACGTCTGGTGGAAGTACATAGTTTATGTGTGTATACATATCACCGTTTCTCGGACATTTTCATATTACAAATCATAAACTAACATGGGCTAGCTAGTGGTCAAACACGAATGGAAAGATGAAATGATCGAACGTGAGGCAATATTTAAAGATTGTATCCAGCCTGTTAGGTTCATTAAATAAGAACATTTATTCAATAAATGATTGAAGAGAGCACTATAAATGGGGATAGCTACAATCTCAGTATCTCAGCAATCAATCAACAAAGCAATAGTTCATACATCCATTTGCCGTTGATAGAGTTCAACTGCCAGCAATGAAATCGCCTGGACTGCCGGGTTTGGCTTATGCCTTGGCATTTTGCCTCATAGTCACCACTGTGGCAGCCACCGACCCAACTTACAAGTATGCATCCCCTCCACCACCAAACCACCCATACCACCCACCAAGCCCCTACAAGTCGCCGCCACCTCTTAAGCATTCCCCTCCACCACTTTATCAATACAAGTCACCGCCTCCTCCCGTAAAATATCCACCTCCACAATATCACTACAAGTCCCCACCTCCTCCATCTAAATCACCAAGACCTCCATATGCATACAAGTCCCCACCACCACCAACACATTCACCACCTCCTACTTACCTATACAAGTCCCCTCCACCACTAGTCCACTCTCCTCATCCTCCTTATGTGTACAAGTCCCCACTACCTCCTTATCTCTATAAGTCCCCACCACCACCAGTACATTCATCACCTCCTCCTTACCATTACAAGTCTCCACCACTTCCTTATGTATACAAGTCTCCACCACCACCAACACATTCACCACCTCATCCTTATCTATACAAGTCCCCTCCACCACCAGTCCACTTTCCTCCTCTTCCTTATGTCTATAAGTCCCCACCACCTCCAAAACACTCACCACCACCTACTTATGTGTACAAGTCTCCACCACCACCAACACATTCACCACCTCCTACTTACCTACACAAGTCCCCTCCACCACCAATCCACTCTCCTCTTCCTCTTTATGTGTACAAGTTCCCACCACCTCCAAAACACTCACCGCCACCTCCTTATGTATACAAGTCCCCACCACCACCAATGCATTCACCACCTCCTCCTTACATATACAAGTCACCTCCACCACCTGTTCATTCACCACCTCCTCCTTACTTATATAAGTCCCCTCCTTCACCGGTCCACTCTCCTCCTCCTCCTTCTCCTTATGTTTACAAGTCCCCACCACCACCTCCTTATGTATACAAGTCTCCACCACCACCAGTACATTCACCACCTCCTCCTTATCTATACAAGTCCCCTCCACCACCAGTCCATTCTCCTCCTTCTCCTTATGTCTATAAGTCCCCACCACCTCCAAAACACTCACCACCACCTCCTTATGTATACAAGTCTCCACCACCACCACCTATATATTCACTACCTCCTCCTTACCTATACAAGTCTCCACCACCACCAATACATTCACCGCATCCACCTTATGTTTACAAATCTCCACCTCCACCATCACATCCTAAGCCTCATCCCTCTCATCCCCCTCATCCTAAACCCCATCCCCCGCATCCTAAGACCCCTTCAACGCCACACCCGAAGTATCTTTACAAGTCACCACCACCTCCAAAGGCTTACTAAGTCGATGTTTTCTCTTAAGACCATTTAAATTAGTGATAACACGTTCTATCGTGACAATATTTGTTATCAATTTGTTAAGCAGCCTTATAATCTTGGAAAAGAATAAAAGTTTAAAAATATAGATGTTTGTTCACTTTACTCTTATGTGTCAATCTGCTAATAGTTGTATCATTTCTCGTATTTGAGCAATAAAGACAATATATTATTTATTTCATAAAGTTTATTTTTGTTTCCTAATGGTATATGTTTTTTTATTGGGTAAAATACCATTATCCCCTTAAGTTTTGATCAAAATTACATGAAGGTTCATTAGTTTTCGAAATAGACACCCCACCCCAAAAAATATTTTTTGTTGCGCACGTAGGTCTAGCCATTAGTCAACCGTTAGTATTTTCATCAACTTGTTGACGTGACAAGGGTAAAAAGATAATTTTACCCTTGATTAATTTTTAAAATTACTATTATATGATTTTATTATTTTTTATTTTTTTTATTAATTCAAAAAAACCTCTCAAAATAGGGAGCCCCATTTGGGGCTCTCTAGGGGGCACCTAGTGCTTCCCTAGGGAGCCCGATCGAGACTACAAAAAGAGCACCTAGTGCTCCCCTCCATTGGGAGCACCGATCTGGTGCTCCCCTCCCTTTGGGTGCACCGAGTGGTGCTCCCCAAGAAAATTAGTGCTTTTTTTTTATTTTTTTAAAATTTAAAAATAATTTTTTAAATCAATAAAAAATAAAAGTACATTTTAGTCTTTTCTTAATCTTTGTTAATGGTATTTGCATTTTTGGAGTACAGTGTCTATTTCGAAAATTAATGAACCCATTTAAAATTTTGACTAAAACTTAAGGGGTTAGGGTATTTTACCCTTTTTTTATTTCGACCTTAATCTAAATTACTTGGAATTTGGATTGCTCACACCAAGGTGTTTAGTTGCTTGCAAAAGCTAAAACTAAAAAGAGATATAAATTTAGAAGGACAATACGAACAACATGCATTGCTTGGAATCTATACATTCTTCAAGTCCATGTGCATGTTAAAGACGACATTTCATATTAAAGATTTAAGCATGTCGTATAACTTTCAACAAATCTTCCATTATATATGGCACTCTTTTTTTCTTCAATTAAAGTGAGTTTTATTAAGAATCATTGAAGAGGTACAATGAAATGCATAATCCCTAAGGAGATCCATAAGAAAAAAGGTTAGTAGACATAAAAAAGCTATAGCAAAATAAAAGTGCATGAATAAAAATATAAAAATAAACAAAACTAGAAAACATGGTCTGATTACAGAGTAGCAAGAGAAACGAATCATTATCAAGCTGAAAACATTACTACTCTATCAACTGCAAATTTGGCAAGAGAGTTAGAAAAGGTGTTACCACCACGTTGCATGTGGATTATTTTGACTATTTACACATAGCTAAGGTTTTTATTATTATGCGTTAGTTGCTCAATAAAACTCTAAAAAATGCTTATTCAAATTATGTTTGAATAAATTGAGAAAGCTAGGATAAAATTAAGATAGAGATTTTAAATGGGTTATAGTGCTCCCTTTTATATTAAAAAATTAAATTAAAAACAAGATAAAAGAAGTTATATGTGTTGGTGCAAATGAGGTTTAGATAGAATTCAAATAACTAGCAAAATTGACTTCAATGTGAACTTTTCAATAAACGTATCTTTAAGACTTATTTCATCCCACCACTTGGTATGCAAAAGAGAAATTATGTGAATAGCCTTAGAGATACAATGAAACCAATGTCTAACTTCGTCTTTGCACTTTATAATAGTAGATCGCTAGATACACCTGAGGGTTTGCAAAGTTGTTTGGCCTTAGAGCCTACTTTCTATCGCATGTCGACTATAAGAAATTTGGATTCATTTGATAAATGATGAGAACTCAAGTCTTTATGTTTAATTTCAAAACACTTGTTTTGCTCTTGATTATTTTGCTTATATCTTACTTGTTTTTGGTGTGTCAAAATGGTTGGCAGCAAGTCCTTTATATAGACTTGCAAATGTCTTTTTTCAAGGACACAACCCTTTCATTAAGGCACATCTTTGTCTCAAAGATGCCTTTGCATTTTGTAAGACACAATACTTGGATAAAGGTATTGTTTCAATAATCACCTTATTGAAGGACAACCATTCATTCTATAGAACATAATCTTTGAGTTATAATATGAAAAGATAACTTTTCCTATCCAAATTTTTCAGCTGTGGTGTTTTTCAATTGTCTCATAACTTTTAGATTCAGAAGCTTTTTTTCAATATGTCACTTTACCAAGAAACATAACTATTCACATGAAAAACCCATCTATAATCCAATAGTTACACTATGTCACTTTATATGATATAACCTTTGAGTTAAGATAGCTTTTCATTATGAGACATAACCTTTTTATTTTGAAAATGCACCAACAATCCCTCACCATTTTCAAAATTTTCAAATACCAACAACTTTGGGAATCTTGTGAATAAATGAAGGTATCCCTTAGATTTGAACCTTCACTTAGTGAGTGTGGTTGGTTCTAGTTTGAATTGAGTGGTTGACCAAGAATTGAACTATCAATTCTTTATTTGACTAGTCAAGCCACTAAACACACACAAGCTTCCTTGCTCACTTTGTATCTAGTTTTACCAACACATTTTATGGTATTATGTTTTGCATCCATTCGTGAGTGCTTGTTAGAGTCAAGTTTTTAGCTTCTAAAAGCGGCCACACTTCCACTCATATACGTAACCCTCATCAGAAGTACCCCATAATTATAATACTTGAACATATACATGTTATTGATTTATTAAGAACTTTTATTCAACCTTACCTTACATATTTATGGAAACCAAGCACTATACACCTCGGGATGGAAATATAAATTAGTCCTTGCAATCACTATTTGGTAGAATGGTCAGTATCCAAGACTTGCAGGTCAGTTGCAAGCATCGAGGTGAGCTCCCACCATTGAAGATTTAGTTGATAAGATTAAGGCCCATCCTTTTCAAGGTATTTATTATCAAGTCCTTTTTTAGACCTTTAACAAACGAATCCACTAAATTTTCACAAGACCTCACATAAGTTATAGTGACTATATCATCACTAATTCTTTGTCTTACAATGCTATATGTGTCAAAGTCCAGTATATTGACTCTTTTCATTGTATTTTTTTTTTATAATTGGGGGAATAGGGATTTGAACCCTACTCTATAAGCAGGGGGATCATGTACCAACCAATGAGCCAAATGCTCGGATGCCTTTTCATTGTATGCTTGATTATATGCCTTTGATATCGTTGCTTTACTATCACAATGTATCAAGATTGATGCCATTGGTTTAGGCCATAACAAATTTCGTAAAGTAAATCCCGCAACCATTTCGCTTCTTAAATGGCAGATGATAAGGCTATAAATTCAACCATCATGGTGGAGTCCGCTTGACAAGATTGTTTCTTAAAACCCAAAGAAATAACACCCCTACCAATTGTAAAATCCAACCAATCGTAGAGGTATGATCCATTCATTTGAGTACTAACTAGCATCTTTATATCCTTCTAAAACCAAAAGAAAACCTAAATAACAAATGCCATAAGTCATTGTATTGTTTAAGTACCTTAAAACTCTATGAACAACATACCAATGTTCTTCACATGGATTACTTGCAAACTGAGTTAGCATCCCAACCACGAATGTAATATCTGACCTTGTACACATCATTGCTTACATTAGGCATCCAATCATGCTTGCATATTCATTTTATGTTATTGACCTTTCTTTGTTGGGTACTAACCTTATATTAGAATCATAAGACATAAACATTGGTGTACAATTTAACTTACCATACTTCATTACAATCTTTTGAATGTAATGAAATTAAGACAACGTTAGGCTATTATTATCTCTTATTATTCTTATAACAAGAATAACATCAGCTTCACCTATATCTTTTATGTTAAAATTCTTTGACAAAAATCTTTTTGTGTCTTCCACTTGTTCCAAAATTGGTACCAAGGTTAACATGTCATCCACATATACACAAACGATGACACTTGAAACTTACTTTAGACACATTTGTCAATTTGATTGATTTTGTAGCCATTAGCTACCATAACCTCATCAATTTTAATGCCATTGTTTAAGTTCTTATTCTGATCCATACAAAGACTTTACAAACTTATACGACCCTTTTTTTTCAATTGACACCATTGTACCTTAATGTACAATTGAAATGTCAAATTAACACATCAAGGTATGTTCACACAAGTACCATTGTACCTTTATTGCACAATAAGAATGCTATGTCAAAGATGCTGAATATCTATATTGCACCATTATGCCTTCGATGATAAAATAAGAATGCACAATATACCAAAATGTTAAATTTATATATTGGCACCATTTTATCTTCATGTATAATAGGAATGCCAAATGCCCACCTATCGCATACACCTTGATGGTATTTACATATTGGCATCATTACACCTTAATGTATAATAGGAATGCCACATGCCTACCTATCACATGGATCATGATGATATTTATCTATTGACATCATTATACCTTAATATATAATAAGAATGCCACATGCCCACACCTTATGTCTTCCATCACATAGACCTTCATCAACTCAAGATGGTTTACTTTAAGATATTTATCCTTCTCATCTTGTTTGTGAATTCATCTTGGTTGCAACAATCTTCTTTTATTCGAAGATGATTATCAAGACCCTCGAGAGACATCTTATCTTTCTTATGTTTTAGAGTTTTCTTAGTGTCTCTCCATAATGAGAGAAGTATGTCAATTATAAAACACGCAACAATAATCTTATCCATATCAAGATCATATATGCATATAACAAATTCCTTCTTTCCAACCAATATACATTTTCCTTGCATATCAAATACAATATCATGCATATCAAGTACAGAAAGAAATCTTATCTTGTAATCCGATGAGGAACCATTTTGTCACTTTCCTTGTCACCATCATATCAATCCATCTTTTGCCAACGAATAAAGTTTCCTCCTTCAAAGTGGTCTAGCTTGACAATGTTGGTATATCTCTTTTAGTGAAGTCATTTTGAATTCCAATTCCACAAAAAGTCTAAAAATTATTGGTGCAAATGGGGCTTAGATGAAATTCAAATAATCGGCAAAATTGACTTGAAGGATAGCCTTTCAATAAACATTATCTTTAAGACTTATTTCGTCCTTGCCACTCGGTGTGCAAAAGGGGAATTGTGCAAATAGCCTCAAGGATACAATGAAGCCAACGTCTAACTTCATCTTTACACTTTACGAAAGTAAACTGCTAGATACACCGGAAGGTTTGCAAAGTTGTTCGACCTTAAAGCTTACTTTCTACAACAAGTAGATATAAGGAATTTAGATTCCCTTGATAAATAATGGGAACTCGAGTGTTTATTTTTTATTTCAGAACATAACACTTGTATTGCTCTTGATTTTTCTGCTAATATCTTATTTGTTTTTGGTGTGTCAAAATGATTGGCAACAAATCCTTTATATAGGTTTATAAGTGTCTCTTCTTAAGGACACAATCCTTTCATTAAGGCACCTATTTGTTTTAAAGATACCTTTGTATTTTGTAAAACACAATCCTTGGATAAAGGTGTTGTTTCAATAATCATTTTATGAAAAGACAACCATTCATTCCATAAAATATAATCTTTGGGTTATAATATGAAAAGATAACTTTTCATATCTAAACTTTCTAATTGTGGTGTTTTTCAATTGTCTCTTAACCTTTAGATTCAAAGGTGCTTTTTTCAATATGTCATTTTACTAAAAGACATAACTATTTACATGAAAAACCTATGTATAATCTAATAGTTACACTATGTCACTTCATATAACATAATTTTTGAGTTAAGATAGCTTTTCATTATATGACATAACTTTTTATTTTGAAAAAACACCAACAATATGGACTCGAGCTTCAATCCATATGATGCATAAATCTTCACTTTCAATTACTTTGGATTATCTTTTTTAAACTTGAAGTGTCCATAGCTTGAGTTGAGCGAAATCCAGCAAACATCTTAAAACCCAAAACTCGAGTCCATCTTGCTCATTTAAGCTATATTTATTATTAAAATATTAAAAATATTTTTATATTTATAAATATATTTAAAAATTAAATTTTAATTAAATATAATATTTTTATATAATAATATTCATGAATTAAGTCGAGCAAAACCCGAACCTTAAAAATGATATCCACAATCCAACTTGAGTGAAGTCAAGCTTATAAATCTAATGAGCTATGGTTGGCTCATGGATACCTTTACTTTAAACCAACCTTTTAGAGAAAATTTCTTCAATACCAACCACTTAAGTATGAATATTATTTTAAAACCAAATTAACTAATTAATTAAATTTGGTATAAATTTTGGTTAAATTGTTATTTGATCTATTCAAAAACTTCTTTTAATTATTTTAGAAATAAATTTTTGTTGCTAAACTGTGAAATCCAATCATGTAATAAATATTTGAAATAAATTTCCTTTTATTATTATTATTATTATTATTATTATTATTATTATTACTATTATTATTATTATTATTACAAAAACTTATAAAATTAAAGGGCGCGCAATTGATTACATGTTGGTGAAGTTGGACTAGTTAAGGACTTGGCTCTTGAAGACTTTTCTCACTCTCTAACCTCTATTTTCCACAATTGAACCTATTCTTCAAACATTCTTTGGTTTCTATCTATTAGACTTGATTAGTTAAGGAAAACCTTTCACATATTAATCTTCAACCTTAAATTGCTAATTTCAGAGTAGCCATCAACCAATTTCGTTGACTCTTCTATCATTGCTTTATTTAAACTGCATAAACGGCATATTTTATGAATTTTTTTATAATTAATTTTTGTTTAAAAATTAATTAAAATAAAATAGTGACAAAATTCAATAAAATTGAATTACAATTGCAAATTTAATAATTCTCCTTTTATTACTGAAATTAAAAAGGAAAAAGGTATGTTTAGATGAAAAATAAATTAAAAAATTAGATTATATTTTGAATCCCACAAATAGTAAGAGAAAGTTGCCACATTTTTCATTAAGTTGAGGCATCCATGGCTTAGGCCAAGCCTATCGGGCCTCTTTTTTTAAAAGTCAACCTCCAGCTTTGTTCAACTCAATCATTTTACATTTTATTTTATTATTAACATGTATTATATTAATATTTTAATACATTTTGTCGTAACGTGCGGGTTCGGAAACCCGACCGCTAGACGCGATGAAAACATTAAGAGTCACCACCAATCTTTTTTCCTAAGTGTGATTGGCCACCTATTGACTCAATTCTAATCGACGGAATCTTAAATTGATTTCAAATCCATCGAGAGAATTTTAAACTGGTCTACATATTTTAAGACTAGATTCAAGAGTGCGGTTACGCCCGGGGAAGGATTAGCACCCCCGTGACGCCCGTTCCATGAACGATACCATTTGATTTTAGATTATCCTATTGGGGCCTTAATCTTTAAATTTATTATGTTTCCTTAGTTATTATTTATTTTTTTTTCATCTTCCATTATAATATTTATTTCATTTTTTACTAGTTTAAGATGCACATGATGCAATTGTGAAATGCAAGGCATAAAATCGAGATAATGCCAACGAAAATCTTTTATTGAGAGTACTTTCTGAATCCGCCCATCATACTGGTGGGATCCGGAAGTATGCTCTCACCTAGAGAAATACCTTAAAAACTCGCCTTCACAAGTTTACTAGGTAAATCCCATCATCAAGACAATCGTTAACGAGTAATAACAATATTTTCATGAATGCAAATCCTAATGCCGGCAAAAGATTTTTATCAAAGATATCTTTCCGAACCCTCCCATCATACTGGTGGGATCCGAGGGTACCTTCTCACCTATGAAGTTTACCGGAGAAACTCGCCTTCGCAGGCTATCTCAGAAAGTCCCATCATCGGGCTTGTGCTCGCATACAGAATATATCTATATGCTAGGACATTTAACAATACGGCAATAGTACGTGATACACCTACGAATTCAATGCTCATTTCTTTTATGAAATTTACTACTTTTCTTTGTGTGCGTTTTTTTATCATGAACAAATATTTTATATTTATTTATTATTTCGTTTTTATTTCGTTATGTATTTTGCTATATAAGTACTTATTTATTTTACTATATGAATTTTTTCAAAACCACATTTTAGACCGAATATTTTTTATTATCCGTAGTTATTATTATTCATGCATATGTGATTTCCATTTTTGTATTATTATGATTAACAAATTTATTGTTATCATTCATCTTCTATTTCTTTTATTGGTATATCAATTGGTAATTAAGTATGCATAGTTTTTTATTTATTAAAATTAGGAACATCGGAATTCAAAATTAAGACCCTCCCATCATTCTGGTGGAGCCTTGATTTATTTGGGAGTGTTGACTCTTCACCTTTCCCAAATTGATTAATTAGTTATATTTTAATTGATTTAATTTTTTGTACTTTTCATTGTCTATCATTATATGTGTTTTTTTTTATATTTTCTCCTAAGTCATTGTACTATATTTTATTTTCTATGTGCTATCATTATTATTTTTTATATCTAATCTTATGGTAAATTCTTACTAACATGTTTCTTTAATAAACTACCTATTCTATTTATTGTGTTTATTAAAGGCATACATTTTTTAATTTTTAAATTTTCGAATGCATCTATCTATTTTAATATTATTAATGCATATATTCTTTATATCTTCTAAATCTCTATTCCTACATTCTTTCCTAATGAAAACCACTAATAATCTAGACTAAACAAAATAAAAGCAAATACATAAGCCAACCCAATAGACAATGAGCCGAAAAGAAAAGACCCAAACCTGCTCAGGGTCCACTAGGATCAAGCCAACAATCACTGAAGTCCACAGGAAGAACTGGGTCCGTGTTGGTCTAAGAATCCAGCATTAGCAGCCCAAACCTTCTTCCACCCATGTGCAACTTCACCAAGCGCAACATGTGGTGTGCTACATCGGATTCCTCTCCTTATAACACCAAAACGACGCTGTTTAGCATCCACTAACCTAGGTCTAAAAACTTTTTTTTCATCCTTTCTTTCCATTTTTTCCTTTCATTTTCTCTTTCTAGCCGCCGGTTCTCCTTCCTCTCTCTAAGGTGCGGCTCTTTTCTCCCTCTCTCTAAACCAAGCCTTCGCCCTTCTTTCTTCCTTCTTCTCTCCCTTCCGTCGGTGTCCTCTCTGTCGCTGATCTCTTTCCTTTCGCCGACCACCCAAGTGCCTTCCCTTTCCTGGCACTTTTCGAATCTCTCTCCTCTCCCTCTCCTTACTTTCGCCAGCCACCCGAAAGCTTTTCCTTTCCCGACAGCACTAAGACCCAAGCTTTGACACCTCCACCGGCGACACAAAGCCCCCAAAATCTGTTTCCTAACCGGCGGCAGCAACCCCCAAAGCTTTCCTATCCGGCAGCAGCAAAAACCCCCAAAAATCAAAATCTACCCCAAAAAAATAACTAAAAATCCCCCAAAAACACAGCTACTCTCTTTCTCTCATTGTGTATTTTTTTTATTTTTTTTATTTTTTTTGTATTATTTTGGTTGTGGATTTGTATTGCGGCTAGGTAGAATGGTTGTTGGTTCTGGCTAGGGATTTTAGGGTTTTTGATTGTTTGGTTCTCCGCTCCTGTAGCTACTACTTGTAGCACTTTATACCTGATCACAATTTCGGGGAGTGCCATCTCCACCACCTAGACGCCAATTTTTCGCGTCTGGCACAATATATTGTGCCGGGCAGTCGTACATTTTTTCTTTTTTCATTTTTTTGTTTCTTCTTTTTTTTTTCTTTTCTTTTCTTTTTTCTCTTTTTTTTTTCATTTTTTTTGTTATTATTATTTTGTCTTTTGTAAGGTTTAATTAACACCAAAAACATGGTGTCTACACATTTAATATATTTTATAATTAAATTAGATAAGTATATTATTTATTAACAAATAAATTAATTAGATTAAGCTGAGCCAAGTTCGAGCCTGCAAATCATGCCCTATTCCAGACACATTGAGTGGGTAAGTCGGCCCTTGACATCCTTAAAATTATGATATATTTAAAAAAATTAATAAATTTTTACATTAATTAAATAGATATGTGACAACATTCAAACTTTTCTTGCGAAGTTTAAAACTCCATTGCTGGTATTTAGAACAATGATCTAAACAAAAAACATCTTCCATCAATTAAGTTATAGATGTGAGTTCTTATTTAGAACAAATTAAAATCCCCATAACTTCATAAAAAAAAGGGATCCATTATGTTCTAATTAATGTTACATTTTAATCACATATAATTATTTTTTATAAAGTTTTAAGAATTAAAAGCAAAAAAGGAAAAAAATAAAAGTAGCAATATCAAAACACAGTGCCTTCATTGGTTGCATTTCGTGAAGACATCAAACAGTCTACCTATTCTGCAAATTGATTAATGTAAAGATGATTTAAGGAATCACATCTAATGCAATTGTAAGGTACACAATATATTAATATGATATACAAATAATTTTTCACATCTGTTTGACTTTTTTCCTGGTGCGCAACATGGACTAACGTGGGCAGCCTTGTGGGAGCCGGGAAACACGAATTGCAAGATGAATTAAATGAAGTAAAACAATAATTTAATACAGCCTGTTATGTACATGGAACTAGAGTTATATATTTGCATAAATTGTCCAAGAAGAATCTATAAATAGGGCCACCAACAGCCTTGCAATTCATTCAGAAAAACATTAGTTCCTAGATCTAGTTTCTTGGTTGCAGAGTTGGAAGTAGCTGGAAAATGGGAAGCCCGGGACAACCGGGGCTTTTGCCTCATCTGGTTTTTGTTGTGTCATTTTGCCTTATAGCTACCATTGTGTCAGCTACATACCCACCTTACAAGTATGCATCTCCTCCACCACCAGAGCACCCATATCATCCACCAGGCCACTACGAATCACCATCACTTCCCAAGCACCCATATCAGCCACCCGGCCATTACAAGTCACCACCACCTCCAAAGCACCCACTACATCCACCATCGTATCATTACAAGTCTCCACCACCCTTGGAACATTATCCTCCACCCCTATACCATTATAAGTCACCACCTCCTCCAGTAAAATACCCAGCTCCATTACCTCACTATAAATCTCCACCTCCTTATCCCAAGTCACCACCACCTCATTACGTCTATAAGTCTCCACCACCCCCATCACACCCACCTCCTCATCCAAAGTCACCACCACCTCATTATGTTTATAAATCTCCACCACCCCCATCACACCCACTGCCGGTCCATTCACCACCTCCTCATTATGTCTACAAGTCCCCACCACCAGCACATCCCAAACCCTACAAAGCACCTCCTCCTCATTACACCTATAAGTCCCCTCCACCACATCCCAAACCCTACAAAGCACCTCCTCCTCATTATGTCTACAAGTCCCCTCCCCCACCACATCCCAAACACTACAAAGCACCACCTCCACATCCCAAACCTTACAAAGCATCTCCTCCTCATTACGTTTACAAGTCCCCACCACCACCATCACATCCCGAGCCCTACAAATCTCCACCTCCTCATTACGTTTATAAGTCCCCACCACCATCTCATCCCGAGCCCTACAAATCTCCACCACCATCACATCTCGAGACTCCTGCCCCTCCATCTCATGATCACTATTCTCCTCCATATCTTTACAAATCACCACCACCTCCAAAGGCCTACTAAGCTGATGCTTTTATTTTAATTCAATTTAACTTGGAGTTATGACGACAAGTTCTCCGTAATATCAATAGTTCGAGTATGTTAGGCTTGCTATCCTGTTTTGGAATAAGAGGTTTAAAATGGAGAGTCTTGCTCATTTGTATGCGTCAACTCTTGTATCATTTCTCATAAGAATGAGAACAATAATTTTCTTTTGGAGTAGATGCCTATTTTTGTTTCAGTTATAGATTAATTAATAAGTTTATTATTACAAATGGCAGATGCAAGTCACATGGTTGCTTGTTGAAATGCAATAATTTAGACTATACCTTTATTACTACTATCTGGGCCATGTCAAACCGTTATAAATTTAAGAAATCAACTCTTCTAGACTTGAAAGAAATATAACATTTATATATGCACACAAGTTGCGGTCTTATTATAAATTTTTGGGGAGCATAGAACTATTACTAAATATTGCAATCCTTTTAATTTGCAAAGTTTCAAATGCAAGTTATATCATCAATTTTCTACAAGATTCAGTGAAATACTCATTTATAGGTTCTACTCATGCTGACCTTCTTTCAGATGGTATTAGCATCAAATCTGGACATATGTATCCAACTGACTTATTTTCTCACACTTTATTAAGATGAAGTCTTTAACCAATAGTACAAAAATGGCCAAAAAAAAAAACCATTCGGTTCGACAAATTAGTGCTAAAAGGATGTATTGACACAAACTGATTGATAGCTCAAAAGATTTTATCTTTTCAAAGGTTTAAGGAATTAATTAAACCAGTCGAGATCTCTTGACGAGCATGGACGTCAATCACCATTCTACATAATGATTCCTAACAGTCCGATATTGGAAAAGTACACTCAGAGCACAAATGCCGTAGAGTTGCCACCTAGATTTTGTGGAGTTCAGGAACTTGAGAAATTAATTAGATGCCTTTCATTTCACATCTAGATTGGTTTGTACTCTTTTTCTATTACATAAAGGAGGTACAAGTGGGGAACAGGGATTCCAATCTTAGGCCTCAATCCTTAATCCTCCTAAGAAGAGTACAAAAGCAGGTTGGTGTTAACCCCTGTCTAAGACAAAGTCTAACCTCTACCTAAGGCAAAACACAATTAAGGGTATAATTTGAGAAACTTACATTTTCTAGGTGTTTACGTGAATATTGACCATAATTTTCTTACCCCGCTTCTTGTTTTGAACAGACATGGCCTTGTGAGAAAGCCAAACAAATATGCCAACATGCCTGAGGGCCTCCATTAATTTTCCCACACAAAATCATTCTCAATTATCTACATAAGCTGTATTAGGAGATACAGTTGCTAGTTGGAAATTGACCATGGCTCTGTAAGTGAATTGCCATTTCTTCCAGCAACTTTCTTAACTCTTCATTTCTTGGGTGTGATTTGTCGCCCTTTCGGAACTCATATACAATACCATTGACTTCAATTAAACTGCAACCAGGAGTCTTCTTCAGTTTTCTTTCTTTCATTGCCTTTCTCAACTTTAGCGCGTCTTTCCACCTATTTGCAGATGAATAGATGTTTGACATGAGTATATATGCACCATCTCTTACAGGTTCGATGTCAACAAGTTTTTCCATTACACTTTCCCCAAGCTCAACTTTTCCATGAATGCTACAAGCTCCTAGTAATGCACCCCAAACAAATGCATCAGGCTCAATTGGCATATTTGCTATGAATTCTTCTGCCTCACTTATTAGTCCAGCACGGCCTAAAAGATCAACCATACAGCCATAGTGCTCTGTTTGAGGTTGCAGATTATAAACTCTTGACATGTCTTCAAAGTGCTTCCAACCCTCCTCCACCAGCCCTGCATGACTACATGCAGAAAGAACACCAACAAACGTCACGTCATCCGGTTTGACACCCACAACAGGCATCTCCGCAAAGATTTCCAATGCTCTCTCAGCTTCTCCATTCATTGCAAATCCAACAATCATAGCTGTATAAGAGAAAACATCTCTACATTTCATGGAATGAAACACCCCAAAAGCTTGTTCTACGCTTCCGCACTTAGCATACATATCCACCAACGCATTTCCTATAAAACCATCTGCCTTGATTCGATTTTTATCAACATACGCATGAACCCACTTTCCAAATTCAAGCTTCCCAAGATTACCACAAGCATTCAGAACGGCAACTAGAGTAACATTGTCAGGCTTAAGACCTATCTTTTGCATGTCATGAAAGACATCTAACGCTTCCTTAAATTGTCCTTGTTGAACTAGACCAGATATCATGGAATTCCAAGAAACAACATTTTTAACAGGCATTAAATTAAACAACTGACGAGCTGAATCTACATCGCCACACTTCATGTACATATCAACCAATGCATTGTCAACAAAAACATCCGAACCAATATCATGAAAGTTGCATATATTTTCATGAATTTGGGTCCCTAAACTCAAGTCTCCCAGCCTTGAACAAGCGGAAAGGACGACGACCAGTGTCATTTTATCGGGTCTTAAATTTTCTCTACACATGTCAAAGTAAGCCTGAATGGCTTCCTTGGCAAAACCCGTTTTAACAAAAGCTTGAATAATGGTAGTCCAAGAGACCAAGTCTCTATCAGGACTTTGATCGAACAAGTTTCGAACGTAATCAATGATCCCACAAACAGCATAAAGCCGCATGAGAGTGTTGAGAACATAAACATTGGAATTAAGATTAAACTTAATGGAATGCGCGTGGACTTGTTGGCCTTCTTCCAGGGCATGGAATTTGGCGCATGCTTTGAGGACATAAGGAATAGTGTAAGTGTCAGGATAAATACCCTTGGTTATCATTTCTCTGTACAATGCCATGGCTTCCAAAGAATTTGAGAGGGCTTGGATTATAGAATTATGAAAGTGCACTTGCAAATGTGGAGCTTTTAAGTGGCTGAGAAGTTCCCTGGCATAATTAAGGCTCTCAGGGGAAGAAAGAGGGCTGAGAGATGATAAAATTTTGGAGTAGAGGAGTTGGGTTTGGAGAGGTCTTGTTTTGATGGTTAAAGCATGGAGTTGTTTAAATTGCTTTGTAGATAGGCATAATTCTAAAGTATCAAAGGGATTATTGATGTAATTGGAATGTGGGATTTTGGGAGGAGTATTGGTATAGTTAATAATATTTGCAGAGGAAAAGATGAAAGGTTTTTGCATTCTGGAGAGAATGGAAGGGAGTTTAAGCATAACATTTGAGGAGGTTTCCTACCAAAGAAAAATAGGAGGTTCTGGAACACTGGTAGTGGGAATGTTGCTGAGGTTTATACTAGCGCAATTCCATTATTTTCAAGTGATATGTTTCTGGGCAAAACTGTGATGAAATATCCTATCACTCTTTTATTTATCTTTGCTAAATAAATGCAGTCCACTGTAAACTCCAGGTGAGTAGATTATTTCGAAGAGGGCAATCGGTATTTTAATTTAAAGGTTAGATTCAAACTTGGACAAATAAGCATCATGTATATGAGTGGTTAGGCTCAATCATTTGAGAGTTTAGTCTATAGCTCTGCTCTTGTTTAAACTAAGAGCCATAAGAAATTATAGCCAGGCCATCGAATGGGAAATCCTTGCAACCAGCACTCACCTGTTTGATTTGCCATAATATAATTAGATTAGTGCAAATTTGGAAGGCTTGGAGTTATGGTTTTAGGCAACATGAAAAACCATTGTGTATGAATGATCAAGTTATTTCCCTAATCATAATATAAAAGGCAAAGCTTCATACAGATTTTATTGAAATCCATCCATAAATAAAATATCTCGTTGAAGACCATACGAGTAGACGGGATCTGCAATTCAATTTCAGTAAATTTTGGGACCACGAGTTTGTCAACGTCAAACTAATTAACCAATCACATGAATTTATATCATTTAGTTAGTCCTTATATATATATGAAAAACTAGTGGCAGAATTTTATTTTTATTTTTTTTGAGACGATATGAATAAGAGTTGAAAGGAACAAAACTTAATGATATTTTTTATATTACAATATACATTTTCTAAAAAAAAAATACAATATATATAATTTATGTATGTTAAAAGTTATCCTTAAATAGACTAATTAGTTGACATTTGTATAATCTAATTGTTTGACACATGATGACTTGATTTGGGTTGAATTCAAGTTTTTGTTTTTTTTTTTTTTGAAAAGTTTTTTTTGAATTCAAGTTGATGGAAGAGTTTCAAGCTGATTTTGGACCTTTTGAATTTATGTTCCTTAGAACTTAAACCTTCACTGTTCTTGAGTTCTTTTACATTTTTAATTTTTTTTTTCATTTTAAGCTGATTGAGCTCGCAGCATTGTACGGGCCTTTTTCTAGTATAAGTTTAAAATCACTCATTGAACTTCTTCACAAGAGAAAAAGTAACAATGCATTTTGAGTCTCGTGATTTAACTTACCATAAACCAATCAGGAAAAGCACTTTGATTTTAGTATTTTAGAAAATTTCCTATGACTTTGATACTCTATCATTTGTAATGCCAAAAAGTTAAAACTATATATATTAAAATTTGTTATCTGGTATAGAAAAAGTAAGGATTTTAAATATTTAAAAAGAAATAGTCCAAATAGAAAAGTAAAAAACCTATTTAATGTAATATTATATATATTGTCTATTAGACATGTAGTTTGTTGTCATGTTACGATCGTTTAACTTATTAATTTATGGTAAAAGATGTTCACTACATTAATGAATTAAATCCATGATATTTGTGCAATATTTCATTTTTACTTACCATATGTAAACTCAATTTTTGAAGTTGTAATTTTTTTAAAATGTTTCAAATTCATCGATTAATTACCATTAATATTTGACAAAATTTGTCACCTTAGCACCATATGAATGTCTTTGTAACTGTCAACATGACAGTAAAAAAAGAAATGGATCCAAACACTTAAAAAGAGTGTTTTCTTTTTAACAATCAAATTATACTTTTATTAAAAGTGGGAAACATAACCCCAGTCCAAGGTCTAAAGATGAGACTCTTAATTGCCTTAATTAAATCTAAATTCTGGCAACGGTGTGATTATGCCAAGCTAATTGTCTGCACTGCTACACTATTATCAATCTGTAAATCAATATTTCTGTAACCCAATTCCCAAGCCAATGAGAGCCCCTTGAAAATGCCCTATAATTCAGCCATAAATGCTGAACACTTTTCCAACTTCATAGAGAATCCACTCAACCAGTTCTCATGTTCGTCCCGAAGTACCCCTCCTGCTGCAACTTTGCATCGAGATTTCCTGAATGCACCATCAGCGTTTAGTGCTATACAACTTGCTACAAGGGGCGACCAGCCAACAGATATTTCCTCCTTTCGTGAAGGGCAATAACCTTCCTGAGTAGAGCTTAAATTAGCAAGGTAAACATCCAAAGACCAGCTTTGTATAATAATTAACCTGCCTTCCATTGAAACAGTCTTGTTCTGAAGCACAAACAGGTTTCTCCATTTCCAAAACATAAAAAAAAAATCAATTTTTGCTTTAACTTTTTTTTGTTATAAATTTATACTTAAGAAGGATAAAACAATGAAGTGTTTTAACCTTTGGCCAAGGTTAAGCCAAGTTGTTATAAACTTTTTTTTCTTAATCCTTCAATGATTTGTTTTGACCAAATTAAAAAAAAAAAAAAGAGGAAACTGTGAGGTCCCAATTAAGAATAATGATAATTGGCCAAAAAAATAATGACAAAACAGTTGTAAAAATCAAATATAATCGAAGATTATAATAGGATGAGCTTTCTTTAGACAAATACAACCTGCAAAGGAAATAAAGATTAACCATTAACGAGACTCTCCATTTATTTATAAGAAAGGACCAAAACAATAAGATCAATTTGGTAGTCATTCAATATTTATATTACAACAAAATTCTAACAGTAACCTAAACATTTATATTGTATTATTATATAACATCTTCCAATAGATACAAACAGTCAAAGGTGTCCCCAAATAAACTTAAACGTTAATGTTGCAGGTGTTTTTTGGGGATGTAACGTATAGGTGGAGCTAGGTGCAAGCCCAACCTCTCAAGCTGTTATTTTACTGGGATGTCCTACATGGGATAACTTAGAGTTTCGTTATTCTTCATTAATTTAAGTTTTTTGGATAATCAATCGTCTATACATTTTATTAAAATTGTCCCTTGATAGGGTACTGTAGCACACTGTAACATAGAGGTCCTCTCACCCCGAAACTTGACTCCTTATTTAACAAACATGTGGCGTGGTGTTTGGTTTTCTTTCAAGGTGAGCGGCGGTTGGTGGGTGGCTATAAAAATTCTAATAAGCAGCGGAAAAATTTTACCAAAAGAATAACAACAAAATCAAGAAATTCCTTAGAAAATCTACACAACAACCATTGGGTCAGCTTTTGAAATCTTAAGCCTAACCGATACTTTTAAACTACAACTACATGATTGAACCTACAAAATAATCAAAAACAAAAATCAATAAATCTATAAAATCACCAAAATAAAAACTAAAAACTCACAAAAGAAATGCAACAAAAAATTTGAACAAAAATTCATCTGAAACTCACAAAGAAAGAAAAGGAAATTAAAAGAAAAGAAAATGGAGTGAATAGGAGAGGTATTTCGATTTTTGAAAAGAAGAAAGGAGGTCATGTTCATGCTACGTCATGTGTATACTATGCTTTTTCTTTTTTAATTTTTAAAATAGATTAATATGCTTTAAAAAAAATGAAATTTAAGAATTAAAAAAATTATAACACAACACCTCGGGGTACACACTAGTAATATCAAGAAAGATATCTCAAATTCAAATCCTAAAACTTTAACTGTAATAGAACGATAATTTATTATGGACTTAAATTTTTGGGTAATTTTCTCACAATATATAAAAAACATTTTGATTAGGATCTGGTTTTCTGCTTTGTTTTTTCTTTTTCTCAGGAGCAAGCAATTTTTAGTTTTCCTTGTTTTGATTAGGATTAGTGGAATCATGTTCTTCACCCCCAATGACTTTTTGTGCAGTCCTTTCGGAAGAGTATTACTTTCAAATGCCCGAATCATGATAATGTGTTATAAAAAATTTATTGTAAAAAGTAAGAGATTTGAAATAGTATATGAATCTTTAAGATAAATAAAATCACCTTTTAAAAAAAGAGATAAATGAAAAACATGAGGTCGATTCTTGCAAAATTTGATTCATAAGATGGGATTAATTTGTGGGTTAGTGCAAAGAATGTGATGTACAAAATGAGCAAGGGATCCCAAAACAAAATGCTGGTTGTTATTCACATTTTGTTCACATAATGGTGTACGGTGTACCTAATATCCCAAGAAACACATCAAAAAAAAGAATTATTAATAAAAAATTAAAATTTTAAAAATAGATCAACCATTATATATAATCTAAAATACAGCAAAATTTTTCTAATGAATTTTCTTAATCGAACTTAATTCAACAAATACTTGTACATCATTTGGATCCATTGGCTACTTAATTTAAGTTGTATAATACATACAGTATAAGAGAATAAAAATTTGTACCTTTCACATGATTAAAAATTTTCCTAATCGACCATTTTATCATTATCATATATATATCCAATTAATTTGGCCAACATGAATTAAGCTATCACATGTATCGGACCTTTCGCTAATAGAATTTGCACGAGACATGAATTTAGTCTTTCTTTCTTTCCTTTTTTTTTTTTTTTTATGCTATACCCCAAAAGGGTTCACATGATTTTATTATATTTGCAATTAAACACATGCATGGCTGTAATGTTTCTCAAGCTTTCCCCACCAATACTTTCTATACCAACAACAAAATTAAATAAAAACTGATTAATTCCATTAAAATATGACTTAAAAGCTATATCATTGACTTTGAATTCAGTGTAAAGAATATACTTTATAACAATTTACAAGTAGCTATTAAACAAAATAGGAATTCAATCATCTATAAAATTGAAATAACGGATCAGTAAGTCACCAATTTTTTGTTAAAGAAAATAATCATTTATTGCCGCTCATAGCCATAAACTAAGACATAGTTTAGTGACTTATTATAAGTACATATATAACATGAGAAAAAAAAAACTCCATAATATCTAAAGAATCTAGACTTAGGGATGTCTAGATACATTATCCGATGTACAATATATTCGAACTAGTTAATCATGTTTACCAAATTTAGATAATCGGTTAAGTCTCAACTTTTTAGAATTTTAATCCTTTTAACAACACGTTATATTTTGAGGACAAATAGTTAATAGCGTAGCGTTCCACTGCCGCTCAGTAGTTCACCATTAATAATTACAAAGATTATGGAGAAAGATGAATCTTGGTCAAAATTGAAAGACATTTAAAATCATTTAAGAATACTTCAAAGTGTTAGAGCTAGCGTGTGTTTTTTGTATTTGGTTAACCTATAAATATTCCTTGAAGATAGTCTAAACATTACCGAGGGGCCTTTTGTCTTCAAGCATTAAAGTTACCAAGTCAAAAGTAGTTCCAACCTGACAAGTTCCTTCCAGGACATTCTCAGCTATAATTAGATTCAACAGGATCAAATTGCTATCATCAAACTAATAAATTTTACATGATGAACGAGTTCCAAGTTTCTGATTGTGATAACACTCTTAATCTGGCTGCAGCCTGCAAGCATGTTGTGTAACTCTAGTTTATCAAATTTTCGGACTATATTCAATTGCACGCTGCTGCTCAATTCAACTGCTGAAGAAGACATTATACCTATATTTTGCTGGAACGCGTTGGTGTTTTGTTTATGCTTTCTGGACTTATTCTTTTCATCATGGCATTGGTCTAAAAGACGGTGATAAGTTGAGGGAAACAACCACGAACAAAGGCAAATTGAAGTTTTATATTAAGGTCAAATGTTAGACATTGTTAAAATAACATTTTAATCCAGCCTGTAGTCTTATATATATTAAACCAATAAAATATACAATCAATGATTGGGGAGATGAGTATATAAGGGGCTATCTCTTCACCATGCAATAAGCCTCAAGAATTAATAGTTTCTAGCTGACATTTCCCTAGCAGTTACAATTGTATTGTAAGGGAATGGGAACCTCAGTACGTCCACCGGGGCACTGGCCTCGACTCATCTTTGCTATGGCATTTTGCCTTACAGCAACTAGCGTGGTTGCCTATGAACCTGATGTATATTCTTCTCCACCTCCACCAGAGCACCCAGAGTACAAACCACATCCTCATAAGTCTCCACCACCTCCGACCTACTATTATAAATCTCCACCACCACCACCACCTTATTACTACAAATCCCCTCCACCCCCATCACCATCTCCTCCTCCGCCATACTATTATAAGTCTCCTCCACCACCTTCTCCTTCACCTCCTCTTCCATATGTGTACAAATCTCCTCCACCTCCATTGCCATCTCCCTATTATTACAAGTCCCCACCACCACCTTCACCATCCCCACCACCACCTTATTACTATAAATCCCCTCCACCACCTTCACCATTGCCTCCACCTCCCTACTATTATAAGTCTCCACCTCCACCATCACCATCACCACCACCACCACCTTATTATTACAAGTCCCCTCCACCTCCTTCTCGATCTCTCCCACCTCCGTACTATTACAAGTCACCACCTCTGCCATCTCCTAGTTCTCCACCACCATACTATTACAAGTCTCCACCCCCACCATCTCCATCACCACCACCTCCTTACTATTACAAGTCACCACCACCTCCTTCACCTAGTCCACCACCTTCATACTACTACAAGTCACCACCTCCACCATCCCCTAGCCCACCACCACCATACTACTACAAAACCCCTCCACCTCCTTTGAAGTCACCACCTCCATATTATTACAAGTCACCACCTCCACCATCTCCTAGTCCCCCACCATCATATTATTACAAGTCACCACCCCCACCATCTCCATCACCACCACCTCTTTACTACTACAAGTCACCACCTCCTCCATCTCCTAGTCCCCCACCACCATACAACTACAAGTCACCACCCCCACCATCTCCATCACCACCACCTCCTTACTACTACAAGTCACCACCTCCGCCATCTCCTAGTCCCCCACCACCATACTACTACAAGTCACCACCCCCACCATCTCCATCACCACCACCTCCTTATTATTACAAGTCACCACCACCACCTTCACCTAGTCCACCACCACCATACTATTACAAGTCACCACCTCCACCATCCCCTAGCCCGCCACCACCATACTATTATAAGTCACCACCTCCGCCATCCCCTAGCCCACCACCACCATACTACTACAAATCCCCTCCACCTCCTTTGAAGTCACCGCCTCCTCCATACTATTACAAGTCACCACCTCCGCCATCTCCTAGTCCCCCACCACCATACTATTACAAGTCACCACCCCCACCATCTCCATCACCATCACCTCCTTATTACTACAAGTCGCCACCTCCACCATCTCCTTCACCCCCACCTCGTTACTACTACAAATCACCACCACCTCCTTCCCCATCACCACCACCACCACGTTACTATTATAAGTCACCCCCTCCACCATCTCCTTCCCCACCACCTCCTCACTACTAGAAGTGATTCATCTTTTCCTCCTTTGAAGTTTCCACCTCCTCTTTATTACTATACATCACCACCATCTCCAAAGGGGTACTAAGCTAATTGAACATAATTTCTCTTGATTCAGTTTGGAGGCTTGAAGTGCAAGAAGAATAATTATGATATTCTAGTACTCTTGATATTTGTAAATTGTGTTTTTATGAATAATAAGGGTCTAACACTGAGATCCTTAATGAATTCTTTAAATTGAAGTTCTCTTTGTATTATTTCTTATCATGAATAATGAAGATTCACATTGATGCTTTGATCAGGTTTATTTATTATTTTTACCAAATTGAAGTGGAACTACAAATTTTGATTAAATTAATGATAAAATGGGGCATGAGATTAATTAATCGATTGATTTATTATTGATTCAGCAAGATCGTGCAAAATATAAAAGTTGCTTTATTACATAGAATAACTAAATGCCAAAGGGTTGAATATAGCAAAAGAAGAAAAGTCCAAACGCTAAGAATAATAAAATTGACAACCCTGGAGAGAAGGGTAGTACCATGGCTACCAAAGCATTGGTTAATAGTAAGTGTAAATATCTCACTGATTAAATAGTTAGGTTCTCGTATCCCTACTTCTCGCTAAATATTCTACTTGGTTAAAGGAAAAAAAAAAAAAACACATTTGTCAAATTCTTTTAACTGACGATTTATCTTAAATAGTTTATTCTGGTTGTTAACCAATTGCTTAATTTTTATTCAATTGTAAAGAATTTTAAGAGTCTATACTCACAACTCCACAAAGCACTAACTTTGTCAAGCTTCAATTTCAATAAAAAAAAAAATACTGGAGAGTTTCAGATTTTGTTTCAAAATACTCTTCAGAAAGAATAACCCCAAGATTCAAATCAAAGAGTTCCAGATGGTGACTATTGAAGCATCTATGAAAAACGTTTATTCATGCTAATTGATCTTTAGTGTTTGCACGTATATAATTTGAGCCACTTTGAGCAATGGAAAAGGTCATATATACTATATTGTTTAATTGTGATAGCTTATATAACTATTTAAATTTTATACTGTTTTGACATGGTAAGGGAAACATAAAGCGATGACTCGTATTTCCCCTTAATTAAGATTCTATTTTATACAATTTTAATGTTCTTAGCATTCAGTAAGATGATTTGTAATTTTTTTTATTTTCTCTTATATTTTCCTTAGCATTTTTCATGAATGAAATAGTCTAAGAAGATTAGCGATTTTAAAAATAAGAAATTTAGAAGGAGAAGGATTTGTAAAAACAAATTTCAAAAAGAAAGAAAAGGATACTTCATATGAAACAAGGAGTGAGAGAGACATTATGAGTTGCAAAATCCCCAAAAAATTTGGAAAAATAAATTAAGTGTAACAAAACAAAGTTTTATTTAATTAGAGCATATATGAGAAGAAGAAATATCTTGTCTGATTTGTGATATTAATAAAATGAAGAGAATACTAGCATGTGATCCAATTCATTGAATTACAAAAATTAACCGACTAAAATAAATAATTTCAAATGAACATAAAATGTTATAGCTGTTTGTTTTATTTTATTTTTCTATAAACAAAGTACATAATAGAAGAATTTAAGTATTTGACCATGACCCTCCATAAGCAACAAGGGCTGCTAAGCTATCAAAGCCTAAAAAAACTTTATATATCAAAATCTACAAACTGATTATGATAAAAAAAAATCTTCAACTTGCATTCTCCCACCGACAATAGCTCCAGTCAAGGCGTAACTTAAAAAAATCTGTGACAAGTTTCTTGTAATAAAGACAAATTATTCCCAGAGATCTAAAGCAAATTGCATGCAAAAATGGAGAAAACATTAACAGGTAAGAGTTGATACTGATACATTTGAGGAAAGCTAGCAAGCACTTTGACTTTTGGGGGGGTTTTTCTTTCACTTTCGTGCTTCTTAATCATCAGCATCACTTCCCTGTTTGAGCTGAACGCGGTTTTGGCATTCGAAAATAAATATTTGCTTTTTTGAGTCTGAACTCGCTTATGCCCAAACTTGAAGAGATCTCTGCTACATAGTTGGAAACAACCCACCCCACCAACTCACCGCCTCATCAACAAACATAAGCAGCCACACACATATATGCATATTTGTATGCTTATTTCGTAACCTATTTGTTTTGAATAATATTGTTTCATCTGATTTCGATTATCAGATTACGCACAATATCATGAACGTGGTAAATATTACGTTTTATGAGTAGTCGGACAAAATGTAAGACAGTTTAACATTTCAATTTAATCGGTATTATAATTATTTTTAACTCTTAATCTATTAACTTAAATTTCCTTAATGAAAAATCGATACATTAACTTAAAATTTTAAGCATAATTATGAGTCTTGGTTTGAGATAGTTTTTATTGTTATGGTGTACGTACAAACCCGATTCTCATATGTATTAATCAGTAACATGTTTGCTTAAAGGCCTTTCAAAAGAAAAAAACATGTCTACTTTGAGACTATAGAGATGATTTTGTAAAGCAGCTTTTCAAGTTTTATGCTGTTATGCGGTTGCCATTATGGTGTAGTTGTATTTCATGCTGCTGATTTCAGTGTTATCTTCTTGGTCTTCTCTTTTTTTTAAGAAAAAAAATTATTTTATTCATGTTTATATGCAAACTTCCTTCAAGCAAACCTCTTGGCTCATTGCCTGCTACTCTTTTCAGTGATATTAATAAATCCCATTGGTTGAGCAAAAAATATATATAGGTAATATATAAAACTAAAGAAAAAAAATTTGCACGAGCAATACCTGGAAGGTTCACTATATCAACTCTACCAAGCAAAAAGAGCCGAGCATAAGGGTTTATCATCCAGCCGTATAGCATCTCAACAGTTGTTTACGATGTAGTGGGAAACCACAAAGTACAAGTTTGAAAAAGGATAGTAATTAGTACATTTAAGTTGACATGAGCTTTGGAACAACATGTTAAAGTCCTTAATCCAGCCTGGTATGCACATTGAACGAGCATATCTTTGCCACAAATGATTCAAGGAAACACTATAAAAAGGACTACAAATCAGCATTATCAGGCAACCGAATAGAGCTAAATTGCTGGGAATGGCAACAGAAGGATGGCAAGGGTTCTGGCCTCATCTGGTTTATGCTTTGGCATTCTGCCTTGTAGCCACCACTGTGGTAGCCAACTACCCAGAACACCACTTCAATTACCCACCATACAAGTACCAGTCTCCACCACCAAAGCATGCATGGTTCCCACCATACCACAACTCCCCATCCCCTCCAAAGCATTTTTGGCATCCCCCATACTTTTATAAGTCACCACCCCCTCTAAGATATCCACCTCCTACATATTCTTACAAATCTCCACCCCCTCCATCTCCATTGTCACCTCCTGCTTATGTCTATAAATCCCCTCCACCTCCACCACCCTCACTGCCGCCTCCATATTTTTACAAGTCTCCACCCCCACCATCACCATTGCCACCTCCTTATGTCTATAATTCCCCACCACCACCATCACCATCACCTCCTCCTCCATATGTCTATAAATCTCCACCTCCACAATCACCATCACCACCTCCTCCAAATGTCTACAAGTCCCCACCACATCCTTCTCCTTCTCCATGCCCACCGTACGTCTATAAATCTCCACCACCACCCCTTCCTTATATCTATAAGTCTCCTCCACCACCATCTCCATCACCACATCCTCCATACATTTACAAGTCCCCACCTCCCCCATCTCCATTACCTTCCCCTCCTTATGTCTATAAATCCCCACCACCACCATCACCATCCCAACCACCTCCTTCACCATCACCTCCCCCTCCATACTATTACAAGTCTCCTCCACCACCATCACCCTCTCCTCCACCTCCATGCCACTATAAATCATCTCCTCCCTCTCCATCACCACCACCACCACCATCTCCATTACCTCCTCCTTCCCACCATTACAAGCCTCCTTACCTACCCCCATTTCACTATGAGCATCCTCCATTCCACTATAATTCACCAGCTCCACCAGCCAAGACTCCTCCCTATTATTACATGTCACCACCATCCTCAAAGGGCTACTGATAAGCTGATGGTTATCTACAGATATGGTTTGAATTGGGGCAATAATAAGTAGTTCTTCAAATGTTTCCTGCTCCCTATAAATTTATGGAGGTTCCTTTTTAGAGAAAAATTAAGGGGTTTAGAGACCCTTGTTTAATTCAGTTTTTGTAGACGCACTTATTGTATTTTTTTTTTCTGCTCAATCAGAAATAATTTTATTAAGTATCGAACTGATACCAATCAACAAGAAGAGATCAGAACAGAAACTGCAAAATAGCACCCCATACAGCAACACAACACCCCATAAGGCACATTGCAACGAACCATAGGGGAAAAACAACACAGCTCCCCATGAAGAACACACAACAACATACCATAGGTGAGAAAACAACACAACATCTCCTCAACAGACTCAACAAATCTGGAACCGTTCAGAAAAATAAAAGATACCCAACATGAATCAAACTTTACCACCATGTGTAAAATATCTCTGTATGATCTACTCCAAATTTGACAAGAGAGTCCGCAAAAAAGTTGACTTCACGAGGCGTATAGACAAAAATACAATGTCACCGATTAAATTGCTCTAGCTATCTATTTCATTTAATAAATGTTATCTTTCCCATGGCCTTAGCTCAACATTACATATCTATGACAATGCTCCCTTATAGTCAGACTCAATGATCAATTGCTTCGTACCAACCAATGATGAAGAAGAAAATAATTGGACTGCATTTCTAATCACCATGAGTTCTACAAAGTTGGAATCTTGAATGCCCAAGGGACCAAAGAAAACACCAAGAAAATATATTTAGATTTCAAGATCAGTTCTATCACCATTGAGAGATTGCAGATTAATAAGTTCAATACTTGCAAATCACACATCTAGAACAGCCTCTTCCTTGTTGCAAAGAATGCAATCATATATCTGGCATTCCTTCTTCAAGTTCCCGTTAGCCATCACAGTCTGGTTACTCATAAATACTAAATGTCCAAGAGATGTCCTACCATTGTAGATTCAATTAGTGAAGTAGCTGAGGGGTTTTGAAATCCTATATTGTTGACATTGTCTCATGAAAAGCAAAACTAGGATGAAACATTTAAATATTGGTGGTTCTCAAAGAAAAATCTCTATCAGGTTTGAAGTGTTAGGCACTGGATCAGAGTTTACCAAATGAGAGAAGACAACCTCTTATTAGTTTGTCTTGACTCAATAGAATTTTAAATGACCGAAATAAAAGATAATGGTGCGCAACACTTGATTAAACTCTTTTCAAGGAGATCTCAATTACAGTTAAAATTTGACAATTTCAACTTAAAGTTCTTTAAAGTTTATGAGAAATAAGACTACCCAGCACCTGCAATTATGCAATTTAATCTGATCAAGTGCTTTTTAAATTTACCAAATCTTAAAGAAATTAATGAACTAATGAACTCTATATAACTTTTTTAATGATTTGTATGAAATTCATAGTTGGATTTTGATTTAGAGACTAATGCTAACCGTGGAGCTTTTATTTATTTATATTTATGATCTATTGGGATTTTTTTTTAATATTTATCCTTCATTTTAATTCAAATCAGACCTTAGTATCCCTGTTTTGTTTAACAAGCTTGAAGCGCTATGCAAACACAATCTGCACAGTTATTACCTGGGAGGTTTAGTTTGACATAGTTTCTTGTTTTCCTTTTTGATAACAAGTTTGACAACTAAGTTGAGTTGCAAATTTGTGGTTTAGAAAATTATAGTTCATCTCATAGTAAAAAAATGCAGCTTTTTATAGGGTACAAAAAAAAAAACTTATAGTGAAGTCTTTCTCTTCTCTTAAGGGTTATGATAAAAACCATAATTTCTGCAACTCAACCACAAGGCCGAAGTCAAGGTTAGTAATGATTCAATTGGTGACCATCTCCTACTGTTTGCCCCATTTCAAAGTCCACATCTTTATTTCATGTCATACTATGCAACTTCAACAGTAAATTTGGCTTTCACGATCTTACTCTAATGTTATCAGATACCAATAGTTGGATTTATAATCCTTAATATAATCCATTGATTTTTGTTTTTTATTAGACAATTGATAAATGTTAAGTCATTAGGTCACCTCTAAGAATAAGTATAACTTGATTATAGTTAACAAAGTAAGATGTACCGTATATTCAAATTAGCCTTCTTAAAGTCTTAATCTAAAGTTTGAATAAAGTCGCCAAAATTGTTATATAAAAATATAATTTCACGTAATTAAATAAAATGTTAATATTTAAAAATCTTTTTTTAAAAAAATCTTAACGTAAGCATGTGAATATAAAGATAAAAAAATGTAACATTTAATGTAAAATGAAGAAAAAGTATTGTAATCAACTTAAAATAAATTATAATGATTTTAAACATAGTGGATGGTAACAATAAGTATAACCTTATCATTGTTTAACGTAAATAAATAAGAATTCAGATAAAAAGTCATATTATTTATCGTAAAATAAAATACTAAAATTTTTATTTTTAAAAAATATTTTAAAATAATTTGTGTCTCTCAAACTAACTACCCCAAAATTATTACAAAAAAAATACAATTTCACAATAAAATAAAATATTAATGTTAAAAATTAATTTTTTAAAAAATTTTAATGTAAACGTGTGAGTACAAGATAAAATGCATAAAATCTAAGTTAAAATAGATAAGAAGTGTCGCAATTAACCTAAAATAAATTATAATGATTTAAAACATAGTAAAAAGTAACAACAAGTATTGCCAAATAATACTTCAAGATAAATAACTAATATATACCTTAAAATTGAAACTAGTTTTCTTTAAATCTTAACATAGATGTGTAAGAATAAAGGTGAAAAATAATATCATTTATCACAATAGAATACTCAAAATTTAGTTTTTTAAATATTTTAAAATAATTTCTATCCCTCAAACTAGCTACCGTGAATTCTTAAACAAAATATAAAACTTTACATGGTAAATAAAATTTTCATGTTACAAAATAAAAGATTTAAAAGTTTAACATAAACATAAGAAAATAAGAATAAACATACATAACTTTTGGTGTAAAATAAATAAAAGTGTCGTAATCAATTTAAACTAAATTATTATGATTTTGATGAACTTGAAGGTAACAATAAAAATAATCTAATTATAGTTTAAACATAAATAAGTAACATACATAAACAAATAAACTTAAAAGTATTTGAAAAAAAATTAACTTCTTAAACTCACACAAATATTAATTTCTTAGATCAAAATAAACATAAATAATAACAAATATTTAATGTATTTGTTTAAACTTTCAAATTTTGTATATATATTTTTAAAAACTAAGAAAAATAAAAATACTACCACTTACCTATTTTTGATAAAATATTTATTATTTACATGATCACTTCTATCACTTTTTACTATGTTGCTAAAGTCAGTACTTATTGTTTAAAATAATTTACCCTATAAAATGTAATAATTAATGTTAATCTTAATTACTATGATTGTTATTGTATAATTTGATAACTAAATAAAAAATATTACCTAAAATAAAAAAACATATTTATTACAATAGGTAAGATATGACTTAATTACACTAAATTTTTAATTGTTATACATCTATTTGAAAAAATCAATAAAAATAAATATAAAATAGATAAAATAAAGTATTTATCATTTTATTAAATGAATGAAACAAATAAAAATATATTTACATTACTTTTCCATTCACCTGTCAACCTGTTTAATCATTTTCTTTGTTGTTTTTAGATTTTAATATTTTTCAATTTCTCATGATATCATTCAATTTTGAATGTGATATCATGATTTTTTTTAACTTTATAGTAAAGCTTATATATTGTGACCTTACTGTAAACAAACTCCATTAGCACTACTTTCTACCTTTCTAATAATTGGCAAGTATCATAAAAGGTATAACAAACATTTTTTTATAAGCAATTCAAAATGGAAGGATTAATCAATGTTATGCAACGAAACATGAATAATTGTCATACCTTACAACTTAAATTAGCATGTTTAAACATTGACCATGTTGAAATTGTAGATTCATTTGGCATACAAGTTAGTACACTAACTTTAGTACATTTTTAGTGTCGCCAATTTATAATACCAGTTAAAGTTGCCCATTACTCTGCTTGTCGTCTATAAGAAAAAGAAAGACAACACTACAAGCTCAAACTTAATCTCTAAACCTTATCCCACCTTTACCATGTTAGCTAAGCTTAAGATCTTTAAACCTTATCCCACCTTTACTTGAGATCTCTATACATTAGCAAAACTACACATCGTAATAGTACTAATATCCACTTACAGACTAAGCTTGCGCATATGAACATGGACGTGTGGACAAAAGCAAGCACACCAATTCCTTCTTATAAAAGGACCGCCGAGAAGAAGCATCTTTTCCCCATGGCCTTCCAATTTTTCACTTGCCACCCATGACCAACCTTGTAAGTTTCTACCTGTCATCACCCCAATGAAATTTTGGAAATGTTAAAGAAACCCCATTTCTTTAACATTTATAACTGGAAAATTTGGGATAGTTATGCACCTTGTCTAGAACTTCCCCTTCACCTTGCAGCCCGCCAATAACATGTATTTCATCTCTAATCACAACACTGCCAAAATATCCCCTCGAATTGCGCATGGACTCCTCCATCATCCATGAACCAGCATGAGGGTCGAAGACCTCAACTGTTGAGACCATTCTCGTTCCATCAAAGCCACCTATCGCATATCTAAAAATATATTTTCCATGATTAGAATTTGATACAAAGGTAATGTAATTTTTGTACTGGACATTGTTCTCTAGATCTAAGGGGAAAATAGATGCAAAAACAAATGATCAAGACAGCATTCAGATACTGTTTGGTATTAGTCTCCGATCACCATGTTGATCTAAATGATTTTATTACTATGACAATTTTATCAATGGCATTCTAAAATCACCATGTTTGATACCACGTGAAATCAAAAATCATTTAATATGAGATACCCAACATAACCATGTTATAACAATTAAAAGTCAATATTTTTAATATTATATTAAAAAATAATATTTCTATTATTTAATTTTTATTAGATAAGGTATAACTGAAATATGCAATCAACAAATATTAAATTTAAGTCAATAACTTAAATAAACTTTTAATTATAAATTATATATTCTCTTTAAATGAGAAAAAAGAAATTGCATCTATTAAAAAACAATTATTTGCTAAAGAACAAAAATTTTGTAAAACAAAGAAAATACAATCTTTTTATGCACAATTACAAGGGTAAAATTGTCCTGTCCGTAAGTTAATTTCATGTATCACCACACTCCAATAGAAAATTCTCTCACCCTTTTAGTTCAATTTTAGATGATCCTAAAGAAATTTATCTAATCACTACGGTGATCTAAGATCACTGCAATGTAGGATCATCAAGTTCTTAACAAACATGGTGATCTAATCACAAAGGGTAGTTCACATTGGTTGTTGGGTGATCACCCCATACCAAAAGCCACCTCAAGAAAATCAACTTACAATTTTTCATTCAGCACAACCAATGAATGACACGCTCTCTTTGTAGCCATGCTCTCAAGTTTTTCCCATGAATGTTCTCGAGGATCCAATCTCTCAATTGATCTGAGATAGTAGATTAAACATATCAGTCAATCAATCATGAAAAAAGCCCAAGAATATAGGACCAAAGCAGTTTGGACTATATATAATTGGCAAAAGAACGTAGACAAGACATTATATTTGGTTTTTGACTTCTTATTATATATTTAATCTGATTCCCTTTAAGTAAACATAAAAATCTAAGCTTAACTCTATGACTGATGGAAAAGACCAACCTCCTGGTGTATGAGTTGAGCACAATAGGAAAAAATCAAGTTACCGAATGCTCTTCTTATTTATTGCTTGCCTACTTTCAAGCCCCCAAAACTCAATCCTACAATAACTACATCGTTTCTATTGAAATTAAACCCATCAGATAAATACAATAGAACCTGAATGTGAGGTATGATTCCTTTCCTCTTCAGCAAAGAGTCAATGATTTAAATCAAAAAGTGACCCTTGATGCATCAATATAACAAGAACCATTGAAACTGGTGAAAAGTTCACAGCAAAAAAAGGCCTTCTGGATTATATGATGTAAAAAATTGGTAAACAAGCATATTCACAAACATAAGGAAACAAGTCATTGCCACTTTCCTATTACTGCTCAGGCTGTTCATACACCTCTATTCTGTACCATTAATATAATTGTAGCAAGTTCAGGACAAAGTGAACTGGAAATTTCATTATAACTAATGCTTGGATAATGGTCATGGATGTTCAAGGACTCTCTGCGTGACTTAGATGTTTAAGGATAGGAAGGCTTTAAATCAGCATACCAATATATTTTCACAACTAAAGCAGGTATATAACCTGAAACACTTTAACAGCCCTTCATCAATTACCCACCACCTCCTCCCTGTCCCTTTTGCCCCACAAGAAAAGGCAGGGGGCAGTGAAGAGCCCCGGTCTAATGCCACATTAGAGGGCAAAAAGGTTGAGGTATAGCTAATCTTGAATAATATTAAATATACTATGCATATTATAAAAGGCTACAAATACAAGAGTAAATTCTGGGTGTAAAACACTTAGAATTTGTTTTTATTTCTTTTTTTCTTTTTTGAAAAAACTCTTAGCATGTTTGATTCTGCATGGATAATCATATACATGAATAATGAATGTGAGCACAACTCTGACCATCAACAACAAAAAACTACTTACTTCAAATAATCTTTTCCATTATATCCTCCAGCAACATAAAGTATCCCATTGACTTCTGCTGCAGCTGGAGCAAATCTCTTAAAAACAAAAAAGTATTATTAGTTAGTAGATTAGGAAAAATTAATATCATGATGGTAGCACTTAAAGTTTTATGAGAAACAGAGAGAGCAACATAGAGTTTTATATTTCTCCACAATGAGTAATCAGCCTCTTTGTAGTTGATAAGCTACCAACTAATTGCAAGCAACCCAAGGCATGGGATATATCAGTACATACAAGCATCCAATAACATGATGTAAAAGAGAGAGAGAGAGAGGAAAGAGAGAAAGCCAAAGCCAAATTCTCTCTTTAAAGCTTTCAAAGCAAGAACAACTTCAACCAGCAAGAAGAAGAAGCAAAAAAAATAAATAAATAAAGCTATCATTAAAAAATACCTTATGTAGTAGTGATTGAATAGGAATCCACCTTCCAGTGTTTGGATCAAACATTTCTACCTCTGAGAAACATTCAACTCCGTTTCCACCTCCAAAAACAAAGATGCTATCTTTTAAAGAAAGTACGGAAAAGCTTCCTTTCCTTTGTTTTAATGGGGGATGACTAGTCCACTGATTGCTTACTGGGTTGTATGATTCAACTAAGGACAACAAACACAGTAGCATGATCAGCTTGTTAAGATTGAAAGTATTCACACAAACTAAAAAGCCACAAAGAGAAAAATCATACCTGTGTCATACCATAAATTACCATCTACACCACCCAAAACATAAACTTCGTCATTAAATTTTGCTGCTGAAGCATATGAGTGAACAAAGCTCATTGAAGTCCAGGTTCTCATCAGGTCTTGTGAAGAAGAATAGATGTCCAAAGCAGATAACCATGAACAACCATCAAATCCTCCCACCAGACATATTGATCCATCACAAGCTGGATAAGGTTGGTCATCCACTGACTGATACTCCTCTTCTCCTAAATCATCTGCCTCAACACACCTTGCCACAAACCCAGTTTCCAACATCCTGCACTGGTCTTTCAGTTGTTGGATTTCTAATCTGGATTCAACCTGAAATGCCAAATTGCTTTTATTTCAAACTTGCTATCCCCATCAAAGTCACTATTTAAGAAACTCAGCATATATATTTTTGTCCTTACTCCAGTTAAAGCATACACAAATATCAAGCTAAAAATTATACACGAATTTTGAAAGACCAGTATATTAAAAATGCCAGATATCGAAACCAAAATTGTATGTTATTATTTGAACCTGAACTCATACAAACTGGTAAAACAATACTAACAAAAGCCTGTATTTTCAAAATGCGCCAATACAAACTGCTAAGAAGAAGATGCCAGTTGCCAAGAATAAAGTCAAACTTTAAAAAGTGCAGCAATATTGACAATTTTTGAAACAAGTACACCATACCATATTAGAAAAAAGTAAAAAGTCTTGATGGAAAAATATTGAGAAACTTGAAGTTAAAACAAGAAATTATATACAGCACAGTCATGGAAAAAGGACCAACATATACCCAACATGTTCAACAATGAAGGGTGTTGCATGCACACATAAATAGTGGTTTTGACCCAAGCATTTGAAGCAACATTTCAAGGACACTAACAAGTTCATGCAAATTAATTGGCATCATAAAGGAGGCTTACTTCAGGAGTGAAACCTATAAATTATTTTGGGTGGGAGTTGGGGCATATACATATCTTAAGAAGTATCAAACGAACCATTTGACATTTAACAAGATCAAATTTTACATTAAGACAACATGATATATATGGTATAAGCTTTTAAATATGATTGTCTAATAAAATGCTTTGCAAATAGTTATAACATAAAACAATCACTTCTTTGCCTTTATTCTTCATGCCAACTTGAATATTACTTTAACATTTTGCACAAAAACATTACATCTCTATAACAAATAAAAGTAGTCTGTTTTCTTTATTGATATATATTAAACAAAAGTAAGTTTCCTAAGTGAATCCAACCATAATCATCAAGAATACACATATAAAATTAATGACTAGAAAATAGGAAGTGAAAAATAACAGTAGGAGCCTTTTCGGAGGGCCATTTGCCTTCACCTCTGGCCTAGCTAACAATAACAATGGAGGCCATTTTAGTTCTTTAAACTTGCAGCATAGGAGAAGCACTAAGTTTCACAAGGGCGTGTCATGTTTCAATAGCATTAATTAATAATAAATATGAGACCAACCATGAACAATATGTTAGAACAATGACCCCATAACTACCATATGCAATGATATGAAACTGTCAGAGAAAGTGCATAGTTTAAAAAGAAACAACTCTAAGAAATGAGATATATACCAGATTTTGCTCTAAAGAATTGATCTTCTGGGCTTGTTTGAACTGAGACAACCTCATTTCCTCAACTTCAAATAGCAACTACAGAAACATAGCACAGCATAATAAAGGGTAAGTAGATAAAAATGAAATTCAAATATTTTAAGCAGTTAAAGAGTCAATAGAGTGGCTCAAATACCTTGGCTACTGTAGAATCAATACTAGAAGAGTTTATTCTGGAGGTCAAAGCTGCTTCTGGAAAAGAGAGATTAGTTGACTGAACTTCAGTGTCTTTCAACTGATTATGTGTTGGCACTATCTCACTAGACACAAATGAAAACAAGGAAAAATTATAATCTGATTTAAAGAGCATATCTTCGCCAGGTAATGCCAGTGCATTCTCCTCTTGAGGAACTTTCAAATTATGTTTTTCTTCTTTCAAACCAAGTGATGTGCATGAAGAGCTCCATTCATTATGGACCTTGCCTGAAAAAGGAAGATTTGCCTCCGGAGCTGCTAACTGAAAATATTCACTTTCTTGTATTTCCCCGGCAATGGGTAAAGTTTCACAGTTTTGAAGACAAGAGGTACTTGGTTCAGTCACAAGAGAAGACTGAAAGACTTCACAATTTGGTTTCAAACTTGCAACTTCACCATATTTTCCAGACTCCTCAAGATCTAATGACGCTTTTACAACCTCACTGTTTTCATCCAAATAATAAGGTAGACAAGGAGACTCCCGTTCTCCATCAAAGAGATCTGGTGAATCTGAAGCAGGCAGATTGAATTCTTCAACTTCCTTTGTCACACCAGAACAAGTTTCTTCTTTGAATAAAGCACTCCACTTTTTCTGTGGGCATCTAAGAACACAAGGGTAGGAGCTATCACAGTTTATATTTGTGTAAACACCATCCTGCTTACGATTTGATGCGACTTCATTGTTAATTGAACATGGATACAGTTCTCTTTCTTCTCTTGAACTAGGATCTTTCCAAGTGAACCATCCTACATTAGACTGAGTTGCAGGAGCATCAGAAGTATTCATATTTCTCACCGTGGAAGAATAAGAACGCCCAATGCTAGGATCCAAAGTGGAACCGCCCATGCTATCCAGATTCATATTAGAAACCCCCAGTTTTATAGCAGATGTCTCTCCAGCACCACATTCTTGTTTTGCATTTGGGGGCCTTAATGCTTTGAATTGAGCACTCATCTTCTCAGTTTTCTTTGAGAGGGAAGCACTAGTTATAGGTGAAGATGAAAACATAGATATCAACTTGTTTGTTTGGGCCTGATCTAGTTCAAACCAAAAAAGCTTTGGTTCATAATAGTTATCTGCAATTATTGGCCGGAACTGATCTTCCAGCAAGGGATGGCACTGCACGCGTATTCGAATTTTAACCTACAAAACAAATGCAGCAAAGATTAAATAAATTGCACATCTAGACTTTAACCAAATGAGCAGAAAAAGTTATTCGAAAGACAATCATAACCAACTCTAAACTATAGTATAATCACAAGTAATACCTGTGCAGCATATGGGGTTTTCTCTGAACCACCTGCAGTCCAAGCAGAAGAATTGATAGCCAATTGTCCTGTGCTAGCAGCCTCAAAGATACCATGGAGCTTCCTGTCACTATAGTTGAACAAGAATAGCGGCAAACCAGGTTCAATGTTCTTTACATACGAATAATGTGGAGCAGGTAATCCTGTTCAAAAATTGAATGCCATTTTCTTTATGAGACTCCGGAGAAACTACGCACATATGCTATTTAAAAATAGATCATGTGCTTCCTAAGCAGAAGAAATATGAGGAAGAGCAAACCAACCAAACAATTTCTTAGAAAAACATTCTGCATGTGTACTATGTTTGCATCCAAAGATAACCCCCGCAAGATCACTCTTCCTGAGATTCCTGGCAGTTAAGCTACAATTAATGGTCAACCTCTGTTGCTTTTTTTCACTCAAAGTAAATGTCTCTGTCTTCCTCCCAGCACCCATGCTGTTATACAAGAAAAAATATGAGCAATTAGTCTTTCACTGATTTAAAGTATTACTAATGCTAAACAAGCAAAATTAATAAAGTAAGCTTTTTGACCAACAAAAAGAAGTTAACTCAATAAAGTATCCATAAATTTGAAGAATATGCACTCAAAGAAGTAGAATCCAAGAATATAACAGATTGTTTATGGGTTCAAATTAACTTCAACACCCATAAAAATGAAGATGGATACCGCAACTTAGAGTATAAACAATTCAATAAACAAAAAGGAATATAGTCAAGCACATTCTTTACAAAAGGGAGATGAATTTGAAATGCAAGAACCATCTTTGTCCAAAAACTTCTCAAACAATTGAAATAAACTCTACATTTTGCAACAAAATTGACATAAAGATAGTATTAAAACACCAGAAGCTAATATAGGCGAGAGAGAAAAGGGGAACAGGAAAAGGCTCCGTATACAATTTTCATACAATCAAAACTTAAACAAATCAAACATGTAAGGCTCCGTATCGATTGTTGCGTTTGCTGCTTTTTGTTTGCTCTCTAAAAATAGCTAAAAAGCAAAAGCAAATGGCACAAACCAAAGCCATATTTGGTTAAAGAAAATGAAAAATTGACTAAAATGCAACAACAATCCCAACATTATGGTTTTATTTTTCAAAAAAAAATCATGCATTTTGTTTTTCAAAAAAAAATCATGCATTTTGTTTTTCAAAAAAAATATATCGTTTAATTTTTAATAAGCAAGTTGGAACAGCAACAAGCAATGGTTACCAAAATTATGAAATCACAATACAAGACACTAAAAGCTAGAAGCTAAAGCTCGACAAAGCCATAATTCTAACTACTTACGAAAAGGAAATATAGAAACAACAACAAATATTGGAATTTACACTTACAACAATCATAAGCTAACAGATGGAACCAAGATTTTACAAATTCACAAAAACCGCAGCTCTTAGATGGCAATGTCTGCCTGTTTGTTACAAATGAAAAATGAGAAAACTATGATGATCGATCCAGTAAAAACAGAGTGAAGCTTTAAAACAAAATTTTCAAAAACTTTTTGCACAAATTTTCCTTTTTATTTTTGGAAAAATATCTTCATTTCTTATGGAAAAAAAAAGGTTTAAGAAAATAGAAGACGAAAAGAAACTTAAACAGGAGAAGGCAGAGAGACGAAGTTCTTGAGAAAAAGCTAGCTCTCTTCAAGGATATATCAATTAAAAGTGGTTTTAATAAAAGGAAAAAAATTAATCCGAGACTCTTCCACTCCAGGATAAGTACAGTAAACAGAAAATAAATAATTAAATAGTTCAATTTGTAAAATCAAAATGAAGAAAGAAAGCTGAAAGTTTGAACAACAACATGATCAGCAGAAGTGAGACCTGGAAGACAAAAAAGTAATGAAATTGCCGGTGCTTATTTCTAGGGAAAGTTAGGGCTTTGAAGACGAGAAAGAGTGGGAAAATGCGAGGAAATGATTAGGGTTTTTTCGATTGTTTTCCAGAAATGGAAAACGAGAAAGACAGAGATGAGAAGTTAAGCGAGGCTTACACAGAGAACTCATGAAGCGCGAAATGAGTGCGAATGCTGCTGCACGGGGATTCTATTTTTGATTTATAGGCTACAGTCCCATACTCAAATTACCTATTTGCCCTTCTATATTTTTGACTTCCAGCCTCCCGTTTGTATTTATTTCCTAATTCAAATACACTCAACTCTTGATGACCGTAAAATAATTTGCGTAAGAATTTTCCCTTTTTTGTAAAATATTTTATTAAAACATTTTAATACTTTTTGTTATTTTTATAAATTATTGAAAATGTTTTTATTCATTTGAATCATCTTATAAATAATATTTTTTATCATGACCTATCTTCAATTTTTATCATAACACCATAACAATATTAACCTAATATTATATATAATTAATATTTAACTTTTTTTATTTATTTATTTCTCATCATATTACTATACTAGTTAACATCATATTACTATACTAGTGAAGTTGTTAAGTTAATAAATCATAAACTAGAAATTACAAAAAAGGAAAAATTTTCATATGTGAAAAACTTATTTCTTATTTTATATAAATTTTTTCTTTAATTGATCTTAATTGTTTTGTATTATATTGAAGATTGTAGTATCTTAGTAAAAATAATTATAATGATATGATCCCTATAAAATAATTGAATGAAAAATTAATAATATTTTGTTGAAAAAAAGAATAATAAAGAAAGAGATGAAAAAAGGAAAATAATTATATTTGTTATTTTATTACTTTGTGGGATCAATCTCACAAGGGGAAGGCAATAGTTTCTAAGTGAGATGGATTCCATAATACATTTTATGTTGTTCAATACAATTTTTTTCATTCACCCGTAAAATATTTTATATTTACAAAAATTTTCACCTTTTAAATAAATAAGAAAACTGAAAACTTACTTCGAAAAATCTTTTCAATATTACTAAATGGAACTCAAAACCTATAAATGGAACGGAGTCCCCTGCTTCTAGCGAATCATGCTGACCCACGTTTGCTTGGAGGTGCCGATGCGTGTGCCACTCCCACGCAGGAACTCGAGTGAACCTCTTAAAAATGGTGAACCCAACTTGTTGAAGCCGCAAACCAGACTACTGAAAAGCCCTAGAATTCAATACGCCCTCCTTCATGAATGTTGCACAACATCTGCTTAATGCTGCAACTGTTAGATATATGGAGTAAAAATTAATTTTATTATTTATTTATTAAATAAATACATTGTTTTATATTAATTGATGTTTTACATATATTTGTATTTTAATAAATATTTTATTCATTTATGATCTGATCGTAAATTATATGGTAATATTGTAGAAAATCTATACTAATTGTTGATAAACTATTAAATAGGGAAGTTATAGTTTTTCAATTCTTTAATTATCAAAATTATTTTAGGTTATAAATATGATAAAATGTTAAAAGCGTACACTTGTTATGTAATGTAATATATGAGATACATATATTGAATTAGATCTTAAAAAGCACTATTAACTTATAACTATCAATAATTAAAAGAAGCTCTATTACAATTTATTAATTGTTCTTAAACTTAAGTGGTCAATATATTTTATTTAGTATCTATATGACTTTGATGTTGCCAAAAAATTATTTACCAAAACTATTCTAGCCTATAAATTTGACAAAATGTTTAAAGCCTACCATTTGTTATCCTTTTATTAGATGATAAAAGTTTTAACTTCACCGTTGAAGTAGCGATCTAAAAACAAATAAGTGGACATAGTGTATGGGATACCTACTGTCACGACCCAAGTCAGAAGACCGTGACCGACACACGAGTCTAATAGGTGAAGCCTAAGAGACTCGAGCAAACCTAAAAAACTGACAAACCAAGTCAAATGCAATACATAAAATCCATAGGTTTATATAACCATCACAATTTCATTTTATAACATAACTTTTAAGTTTATAAACATTGTCCCTTGGCATAATTGATACAACAATGTTTCACAATGTTCGCGGAGCCATACATTGGCTAGCATAGTAGGTTCGTCTCATACAACCTTTAAACAAAATAATAGCAGCGCAGTGCCAACATATTCCAAAATTTAACATAATTCAAAAACCATAAACAAAAGCGGAAGACGACATAAACTAAGACTTAGTGAAGTGGACTCCTTAAGTGTGGAATACCTACTAGATGCCAAAATATTTGTCTAAAAGACGATGCTAACCATTCATGATCCCATAGTCTATTTATCTACACAAGGCAACAATTAATTAAGGTGAGTCATCCATATACACAATAAGTGGGAGCCAAAAGAAATCAAAGTAAACTGTGCAAAGACATATAATAAAACAAATTCATAAGGCAATCATAATTGCAAGCTAAACATCTCCAACACATGAGGTGTGCAAGAATCATCATAATATACGCATGCGTCTTGACATACCAAGACTCACCATGATTATCATTCAAATGGCATTCTTATTAACTATAACCAAGACATCTATCTCCATAAGTAGTACAAATCAATTTAGGGCTTACCTCAAAAGCCGTTAAGTTCATTAGGCATCCCATTGTTTGCCGGAGCACAATATGTGAAACCAAGCATATTTTTGCTTACCTCAAAACTTTCCATTGAAGATTGATCACATCTCATTCATTCATCAATAATCATAGGGGTTATTTCCTATGGCATGTTATTAAGAAAATTACAACATCTCATTCAAAACATAATCAATGAGTGGTCCTCCCTAGACGTAATCAAATACGCATACAATGGCCAGTCGATGGAATCAAATCACGCATAGTACCAAAGTAACTAATGGAGAATCAAATCACACACGATACCCAAGTAACTGGTAGAGAGTCAAATCACACTTAATGTTGAAGCAACTGATGGAGAGTCAAATCACGCTTAGTGCTGAAGCAATCGATGCAAAGTCAAATCATGTATAGTGCTAAAGCAACTGGTAGAGAGCCAAATTATGCTCAGTGTTGAAACAACTAGTGGAGAGTCAAATCACACTCAATGTCGGAAAAACTGACAAAGAACATAGTCAGAGGGGAAAGACTCCACTCAACCACAAACAAATCACGTCCGGAATTTCATAAACATCAAACAAAACACATATTCACATTCAAGGCCATCATGCCATTAACACCACATATATACCATTCGCATCAAATAATCATGGCTCAATAAGCCTCACATGCTTAGCCAATTCAACATCAATTCATGCATGCTTCCACTTATCAAATGTGTTAAACACAAATAATCCTTTAATAGGTCATTATCATATACAAACTATTCCCGAATATGTGTCACAATCTTATTCATAATTTTTGATAGCCCAGTCAACCTTAATGTTGCACAAGCCACTAGTTCATAGTCCATATGTCAACCATAACTAGACCTCATAGTCTAAGTTTTACATGCAATTCAATTCAAACATATTGCTACCATGTGGCTCATAACAAGCAATTAAAAAGGCATCAACATAAATAAAAAATCCATCAACTTAGGCATAATCTATCTACGCATTCATTGACCTAATCATGTTCCATGGCAATGCATTTATATGCGTGATGCATTACATGCATTAATCCCAACATTCAAACAATAAAGCCTACTCACAAGCATTAATCAAATGCTTCTTGTTCCTGAACAGCTTTCACCCTTAATTCAATATGCCTCCATTAATGAGCCTAAAGTGCACAATGAGCTACAGGTTGTGTTTCCCTTCATTCCTAGTTGAATTTCAACTCACAATAACACTTGAAGTTTTGACTTCCCCTAGACAAAATACATAAGCTAAACCCTTAGTTTCAAAATAAACCTTTAACGTCTCACAACCATTTACAGCTTAACTACAATCCAAGTTTAATTAATAGCACATAAATTCTTTGCCACATTTAAAAGCACTTAAATGCTTACTTTTAGCACCAATTTAAACTTCAAATTACCAATAAACTCAAAGGGAATATCACTAAGGTTGAAGTAACGCAAATTTCACATTACAACTGATTAAATCAGAAACCAAACGGTAAAACGGCTTAATCTTACCCCCAATATGGTTTCCAAAATGCCAAACTATCTTTCTCAAGCTCCAAAATGCCAATGGGGAACATGAGCTTTAAAGAACAAAAGAAAGAGCTTTTATCTCTTTTGGTTTTCAAATGGGCGGATAACCCAAAGCTCTTTAATTTTTGTAAATTTTCATGCATGTATCTATACATTCCTTTGAATTTTACTTACTTTTATAGATACATTAGGAAATGTATCAATAGAAATCAAATAGAATGCTCTTTGCCTTGAAATCTATCGATAGGTTGGAGGAATTTATGGATACCTTTTTCACAGAATGTCCCCTAATTCAAATTTATTGATACATTTAGACAATGTATCGATACAAATTATACAGAATGTCCCCAAGTTCAAATCTATCGAATCCATTGATACATTCTTGAATCTATTGATAGAAAATTCATAGAATGTTTCTCTTGTTCTTCTTGTCAAGATGTATCGATATATTAGTAAATGTATCGATACCCTTTCTCTAGAATGTAAAATTTTTGCATTCCAAACTTTCTAAGTTCAATTTTAAACCTTTAAAGCCATTCCCTATTTTGACCACACCTCAAAACAATCATATTCCTCAAAATTTCAATACACAACTCAATATATAGTCAAATATCCCATCAAACTCTAAACATAATAATTCATCAATCATTTCTTCAATATTTTGCCTAAGTATCATAATTCATGCTTTCATAGACTTAGCATCTACACCACAATCATCAAGTATCCTCAAACATATCATAATTCAAAGTAAATCTCTATGAGTATAGTCATATTCATAAATTCACAAACATATACATCAAGGTTCAAATTTACTAGTCAAAAAGCTCAATCACATCACACATAATCTAAATCATGGTTGGGGGTGTTACACCTACCATGAATATGATTGAATTAAAAAACACTATATAAGCTTATAATTGTCAAAAATTAAAGGAGCTTTATTATAATTTATTAATTATTCTTAGACTTGAGAGGTTAATATATTTTGTTTTAGTATCAATATGACTTCAATGTTGCCAACAGATTTTACCAAAATTTTTGCAAGCAATAAATGTTGACGAAACGTTTAAAGCCAACACTTGTTATGCCTTTGTCAAAAGATAGAAGTTTTAAATGTGCCATTGGGACAATGACCTTAAAGAAAACAAATAGATGTAGTGTATGAGATACATACATTGAACATGCTCTATTAAAAGCACCATATAAGTTTCTTAATTTGAATAATTAAAGGGAGTTTTATTACAATTGTTATTAATTGTTTTTAGATTTAAGGAATTAATATATTTTATATAGCATATATATGATTTTGGATGATACTATATCTCACATCAGATGTAAATATGATTGTTAGGACCTGTATAAAGATCTAAGTAGTTCATTACTAGTAACTTGAGCTTAAGTTTTTTATAGTTACTTAGTTTATACCTAAAAGTTATTGGGCCAGTGGTGCTTGGATTTGGGTTGTTACATTTTGATGTTGGATTTAACTCTAGCATTGAATAAAATACATACATCAAACAAGATCTAATTAAAAGCACCATATAAGTTTAATCACTACTAATAATTAAAGGAGTTTTTATTACAATTTATTAATTATTTATTGTAATATATATTTTATTTAGTATCTATATGACTTTGATATTGCCAATAGGATACTGAATTTAAAGGCTATACTAGGTTGTGTTGGGTTATAGACATGCTAAATAAATTATATTGGATGCTCAATATTAAAAGATTCACCATTTTTTATTGAGAAAAGATATTCAAGCGATTTTTATAAGACTGTTAGACTCGAGAAATCTGACCAACATATTTTCTAAAATTGTTTTAAAATTATATTATTTATATTAACATTATTTATATTAATATTTTTAAAATATTTTAATGGTATTCTTGTTCAATTTTCATGTTAATGTATGACATATTGCATAATTGCTTAAATCGAATCAACAGATTGTAAGAAAAATTAAAGTAAAAAATTATACTCTTCATGCAATTAAGCAATGCATCTTTTACTCCATAGGACCATAACATATTTTATACAATAATAAAAAATATTCTAGTAAAGTTATGCTAAAAAAAATGAAGGGTTTTAAAGAAAAGTACATTTTGTATAAGTGTTTAAATCGAATCAACAGATTGTAAGAAAGATAAAAAAAAAAAATTATACTCTTTAGATAATTATATTCTTTAGACAGATTTAAGCAATGCATATTTTACTCTATAAGGAAAAAAGAAAAAAAAGAAAAAAAATTTTAAATTTGGGTTTACTCTATAAAAAAATAATAATTTCAAATTTTGGATCTCAAAGTAATTGAACCCAAACCTCTAAATTTTAACATAAATGACTTACCATCATGTCAAGCCAATTCATTTGATTTAAATGAGGCTGACAAACTTATATATTTGAAATTTTATACTCATAAAAATAAAAAATAAAAAACAGAAGGTTGGCAGCTGCCATCCCCTGCCACCCTTTTGCCTCTACCACTGGTGAGAAATATGGTATCGTGAAAAGACTCATTTATTAGTAAGAATGTAATGAAATGGGCCTCATAAATAATTCTTTTCTTACAATGTGCTCAAAGACATTATTATATTAGTGGGTAAATAAAATTTCTTAATTAATAAAAAAATTAAAATAATAAAATTAGATTAAAAAGAATTCCAAGTAAATCATAAGTTTACTTATAGATTGCAAGAAAGCTTTCCAATTGTTGAGAGAAAGTTTGACCGAATTGCTATATAGCCAAATAGTTAAAGTGGCTTTCACAATGTTTAACGTGTATCAACAACCTTTGCGCATTATGTTTAAGTGGCTGTTGTTGTTGTGAACAGAATTCACATGAGGTAAAGGCTTTTGTAACCAAATTTGCTAGCTTGCTTGATTTAAATATTTAAAGTTTAATACTTGTCATAATATGTGAGTCTTTAAACTCAACTTTCTATGTGAAAGAAGAGTTGTTACTAAACTTTTTGTTTGAGTGTGATTGACCACCTACGTGAATTTATACATTTTAATGAGGTCTTAAGCTGGAATTAGGTTTATTTAAAATAATAGGTTCCGATCTACCAAACAATTTAGGTTTAGAAGTACAATTACGTAGGAATAAGGTGTTAACACCCTCACAACACTCACTTAACATGATACTTAATTAATTATAAGTTAACCTTTTAGCCTTAATAAATCAACTTTAAATTTGATATCTAATTTTTATTTTTCTTCATTGTTTTTCCATTTTGTTATTTTATTTTATCATTTTACAAAAAAAAAAATTCTTTCATATTGAAATGTTTCTTGAATACTCTAATACTTATGGCAGAAATCAAGAAAATTTCTCACTTAGAAATTTCTTCGAAGTTATGACTTAAAACCCTTCTCAAAATTTCATCATAGGAGATCTTTTACTCATTTTTGTTTTTGTTTATTTGTAAGTATTTTTATTTCACTTTCATTATTTTTGTTATTTTGTTATTATTATTATGCAAATCCTTGTATTGAAAAGTTTCTAAAATTTTTCAATACTTTTGGCAAAATTTTAAAAGATTTTCTGAAATTATTACTCACAACTTTCTTGAGATTTCATCATTGGAGGATTTTATTTTTATTTAATTTTTATGATATTATATTTTAATTTTCAAGGTTTTAAATATTTATTATTCTTTACATCCTATATTTTAATTCATGAAACCTTTGATTTTATTTTTTTTAATTCATAAAACTTTTATTATTTATTTGTTATTATTTTTTATGTTTATAATAATTATTTATAAAATAAATCTCTTTGTAAAAGTAAATTACAAGGTTACCTCCCATTACTTATGGCGAGGGTCTTAGAATTATTCTTACTTTGAAAATTTTAAGAAAGTTACTACTTGTAATCTTCCTTAAAAATTTCACGTACAAGATTTTATTTGTAAATAATTATGAATTTTAATTTAAACTTTATTTTTTATGATTGTACCTTATTATATTATATTTTAACTAATTATTTATAATTATTTTATGATTATGATATGATTCCTTAACTACAATTCTTTATTTATCTCTTTATTTAAATATCTAATCCTAAGTAAATAGAAATATCAAGACAATGAAAGAGATATATGAAAATAACTAAAAGAAACCAAAATAAAACTTACCTTAGTGGGCTTAGAAACCCAAAAGCAAAGAGCTTAAACTATTGGACTTTGGATCAGACACGAGTCTTGAAGAGTAAGCATGGGTTGGATCTTTTGGATACAACCTGAAAGCTTTTTTTTACTGCAAAATGGTCTAGTTTTGCACTTGCAAGGTTCTCTTGAAAGGCGTCATTTTGATTTTAATATAAATAGACTAAACTTCTTCTTTATTCTTATATTTCCTTTATACTCTCTCTCTAAAGATCCCCCTCTCTCTAAAAAACCTTCCCTCACAGACTATCACTACCTTTGTCATTGATCGTTGCTCCCTCAGCCTTCCACTGCCATTGATCTGTGTCAAAATTGTCTCAAAGTTTACCTAGAAACTCTTTTCGGACAAATCTAACACTTAATCAAATCAAACCAAAATTCCCTAGATCTAAATTGGAAATCTCAAAACCCAAAAAATAAACTCTTTGGCCATTTTTTTATCTTTTCCTCTTCATTCCCCCTTATTGATTCTAAGCTAATTATGGGGTATTAATACCCATTTTTGTGTTGATATTAAATTATGATTTTCTTTATTTTTTTAAAAAATGAATTTAAAAAATTATTGAATTAAGATCAATTTAAACCGATCCTTAATCTATTTGGTTGTCATTCAAAATCTTTTTTATCACTATCATTATCTTTTTTTGTTTCAGATTTTTTATTTTCTTTATTTTTCTTATTTTTTCTTTTTTTTCAGTGTTTATTTTATTTATTTTCATTACTGAGACAACCCTAGACAAATGGGGTGTTTACAGTTGCTTCTCTCTACGCGTTTCTTGAGAATCAAGAGTTGTGCAAAGATGTAAACACCATTTTGGCCGGACCAAGAAAAAACTCTTCATCTTTAAACAAAGCTACACATCTTTGGAAAAAACTCATCATCTTTAAATGAGGCTACGCAATTTAAAATGATTAGAAAAACTCCTTATCTCTAAACAAGGTTACACAACTTTAAAAAGATTGAAAAAAACTCCTCATCTCTGAATGAGGCCACGCAACTTTAAAATAAATTGAAAGCTCCTCATCATTAAGCGAGACTACGTAACTTTAAAATGATTGGAAAAACTCCTCATATATAAACAAGCCACACAAAAAATGATTGGAAATGTTCCTCATCCCTAAATAAGGTTACGCAACTTTAAAATGATTGGAAAAGCTAATCATCTCTAAACGAGGCTACACAATTTTCAAAATAATTGGAAAAGCTCATCATCTCTAAATGAAGCTACAAAATTTTAAAATGATTGGAAAGGCTCCTCATCTTAGAACAAGGCTACATAACTTTAAAATAATGGGAAAAGCTCTTCATTCCTAAACCAGACTACGCAACTTTAAAAATTTTGGGAAAATAACTTCATCTTTAAATGAGGCTACGTAATTTAAAATAGTTGGAAAAACTCCTCATCTCTAAACAAGGTTACACAACTTTAAAATGATTGGAAAAGATCCTCGTTACTAAACGAGGCTACTCAACTTTAAAACGATTAAGAATTTTCCTTTTTAATGCCTAAACGAATATCATTTTTTGAATGCATGTGATGCAAGCTATCATTATATGCAAATGCTTAACTTCTAGGATGATGTCATGCATCCATGTTCATGGTTTTCCAAAAAATTTTAAATTCTATTACTTTCAACCTCTTGTCACCTCTTTTTGGCACATTATTTAATGATTTGATCTAATCTTCTCTTCAATCATCTATCCCATTTTGTTCATCTATAAATTTCAGAATTCCTTTTGGATTCGATTTTTAAATTCCTTATCACTCTTAAATCCCAATCAAAATAATATGAGAGTCTTTCATTTTTGTTGTGGTCTGTTTATTTATTATCATTCAAACTTTCATGAAAAATATGATGCATTACACATTTTCTTGGTTCGTGATGAGGAGATAAAGAGAGGATAAAATAGGGATTATTGATGAAGGCATGATTTTTATTCATAACAATGGAGAAACCAACATGGAGAATATGAAATAACAAAAGGTCAAGATTCCAAAAAGGTATAGTATCCAAGTAATGAATATTTGAACAATTATGAGTAAAATAAATCTACAAGTCCTTCAAAGTAACATTTGTTAATGTACTTGATTCCTTTTGAACATTTCTAATTGGCCATTGCCCTTGTCTTGTGCCATTTGCACATCACGTTGCCCTTATGCTATCAATCTTTGTATCTATGTTGCCTTTCAAGTTTTCCACTTAATATCTGTTTTGGGTTCAAACTACATTTTTGAATTTTCACCTTGAACTTTCTTCTTTTTTTTCTTTAGAATTTTATCAATTGTTCCAGCATACATTTGAAGAATTTGAAACTTTTCCATTATGAAAGATAACTTTAGTAAGCAAAAGGGGCCAAAGCCATGATGGTTATTTGACAATTTTCTAAGAGAAAGTTTTTTAACATGAGTACCCATATTTGATTGAAGTGGACTTTTGTAAGTATGTAATGTAGGCCAAGATTAAAGGTTCTAAAAGAATGGATAAATAGGCCTAAAATGTGTTTTTGAAGGTATTCAAACCAAAGATCATTTATTGTCATGTGAAGGATTCTCTCTAAGACATCAATGCATCTTGTTTCTTTTTTTTATTATTATGGTTTGAGTTCAAGATTTCTTTTTTTTTTTTCTATAACTCAAATTACTTCGTTTTTGCCCCATTAATATAGGGCATTCTGTCATTATCTTTGAAGTAAAACTAGATTCACACCTCTTGAAGGTTGTCCTTTGTAATTGCCCCCTAATGCAGTGCGTGATCCTTGGTTAAGGTTCATTTTGAAAAATTCAATAGGTTTAAAGGGCTAACAAATTGATAATTTCTCATTTATGAAGGAAAAATGAAAGACGGTCATTTCTCATTTCAAGCATGATTACCTACATTGAAAAGCAAACTCTAGACGATATAAATATGAAACAAAGGATGATTTTTCTTCTTTTTCCTCTTTTTTTTTTTCTCTCTCTCTCTCTCCTTTTTTTCATCTATTTTCATTCTCTGCATCATTATAAGGTTCTATTTATCTATTTTCTTTTTGCTCAACAAACCTTAGAAAGCCATGAGACAAAAGACAAGTATCAATATTATCTTTGTTATTAAGCTTATCCATACATGTATTTTTTCACAATCAAACCCAAAAATTTTGTCATTACTGTTCTCATATATATTGTTTGGAAACCTAAAGATGGGTAAAATTTAAGGGATATAGGGGTATGACAATTTAAATTGAAGAGATATGGAAATAACGAAATGACAATGGAAAAAGAATTATGAGAATGCATCGTATGTGTCATTTTTTTTAAATGATATGGAACAAAAGCCAATTATTCAAAAAAACTTTCCCTAAGCTTTTAGGAATAAGATTAAGAATTTAAATCTATTGCTTTGTAAGGGACTCAAGAATGACAAATAACTACATGACCCTCTAATTATTCTACTTCAGGCTAAGGGGTTCTAGATGTACCAATAGCTTCTCCTCACCATTGTTCAATTGTTCTTTACACACCATGTCCACAAAAAGTTCAAATTGAATGGCTTTGCTTGATTGTGCTTTCAATAATTTTTTCTAAAATCACCATGTCAGCAAAATTGTTGGTGGCGTTGCCAATTAGCCTTTCATAGTATGGAGTATGCGAAGTATTGATAAACAATATTATCGTCTCTTTGTCAGTGGGAGGTGGTTGGACTTGCACAGTCATATCTCTCCATCTTTGAGCGTACTCTCTAAAACTCTCTGTGGTTTTCTTCTCCATGCTTTGCAAAAAGAATCTATTAAGGGTCATGTATGTGACGTGCCTATATTGAGCTATAAAAGCTCTATTGAGATCCTTCGAAGATTGGATTCGATTTCAATCCAATTTGACATACCATTTAGATGCAGACCGAGTAAAACTATCTTGGAAGCAATGAACCAAGAGTTTATCATTTTTGGTATAAGTAACCATTCGTTGACAATATATAATGATGTGGACCATCGGACATTTTGTCTCATTGTACTTTTCAAAATCTAAGATCTTGAATTTGGGTATGATTATCACACCAAGTATTAAACATAACTTTGTAGCATCAATGGTAGTATAGAAATCCAAACCTTCAATAACTCTAAGACGTTCTTCCAAACGGTCATACTTTTGTTGTGCCCCTGAAATTGCTTTTAACTTTCTTTGCTCTTTGGGATTGTCCAAATTAGACATAGGGATTAGGTTATAAGAATTGGCACTAAGACCTGGCACAGTGTGTCCTTAAGTTGATGTTTGATCCACAAGTGGTTAAAATTAATACGCCTTAATTGGTGGCCCTAGCATATGGTATTCTTGTTGAGGAACATGCCCTTCGGGTAGAATGAATCCTAGTGAATGTAAGGGCTCTTTTCTATCTTCATCATGAAATTGAAAACCATATTAAGCAGAAGATCCTTCAACAACCCCTTTTCCTTTAAAAAAAGCCATCATTTCCATTAATTTTTTCAACTTTTTCATTATCTCCTCTTGAGTTTTCTCGATCTTATCTATTCGACTTGATTATTCACATTCCAAGATTTGGACTTTATCTTGAGATCGAGTATTGTATGAATAATGAATAAACTGTCTTCGATTTTTTAGTGGTTGAGTTATTCTTTAACTTTTTATTACTCTAAACATGAATTAGCATGCGTTTGTGCTATAAAATGAAGATTTGATATTGTGTTTTTATAGTTATAAATGAATATATATGCATGTTTATGAATTTTGGTAAATGTATGAATGAATATGTTTCAAGGTATTTATCACATAACAAATATTGGCAAAGAAAAAAAAAGTTCATCAATTAATCTCGAAAGATTGTTTTTTACATTCATTTGGTACAATCTAAATGAAACGACCAACTTGTCGATATTGGTCGTATGCCCCATTTAAAAAGTTAAGAACATGACGCCCATATGTTTCCATTGGAACCATTTCCCTTATGAGGATTTCTACCTTATCTTCCATTTCTCTTGCTATGAAAACAACTTTGGTGACTTGTTTTGCAAGAGATTCCATTTGGGTTAGTTTCTTCAAAAGTTCTTGCTTGACCAAATCGTACTCATTTTGAAGCATTTGTACAGTCAACTTAAATTGATCATGTTCTTCTCTAAGTACTTGATTGGCTATTTGTTAGATGTATAACTTATGGCCCCAACTATTGGTAGAAATTTAGAGAGCCTTCTTTTATTCTTTGATCATCTGACAATTTGCTTGCATATGTTTGACATCTCTTTGTAACAAATTAAATTCAGTAGTTGTTGATTCAAAAGTGACTCTTAAGCCTTCATACATCTTTTTCCAAACCTTTTCTCTGTGTGCAATTTTCTGATCTTCTTTTCATGTTTTTCAACTTCACCCATTAGCTTCTCCACTTTTCTTTTGAGTTTTTCATTTTCCTGTTTCAATCTGTTTCCTTCAACCTCGAGTTTTAATTTAGTAAAAGGGGTATTTTGAAGTTCCACATTAGTTGGGCAGTTAGAGCCATATTCGGAAGTAAGCACAATGTTTTTAATTCTTCATAAATGCCATACTGAATATTCTAGTCTAATATTATCAGTGAATCTTCCTGAACTTATTCTATGAGTTTGCTTCCATGGCTTAGTAATCTCTTCGACTTTCTTCAATGTCATTAGCTAACCATAAGAAAACTCAATTTAGTCGAGTTTATGAGTCATTGGACCTAATTGTTAAAATCCAATCTATCTACATACCATAAGTGGAACATAATTGATTGCCCCTCATAATACCAAAAGAGGAATTGACATCTCATCTCCATAACTATATAATATTGGTTGAAGTTCCATGTATGGTGCTTTTCATACAACTTGCTATCTCGTGAGGCTTTACAGTCTCAAAATCCATGTTTGTTTAGATTTATGCTTTGGCCATTCACTTTCTCTAACCTCTTTGAGTAAGTTCACATTGATATCTAGCAAAACGACTTCACAAATTCGATTAGCATTTGGGATAAGTTGGGAACATCCAAATAGTGAGAATTTCAACAAAAATATAGGTATATTATATCACTCCTTCACATACCCATTGATGATTAAATGATTAGAGCCATAGTTCAATTTTGGGACCCTTCGTATAGCTGTTTTGTTTTCAATGACGTAGACATGACACCGACCATTAAGAAGTACTCAACTTTACTCAGTATGTGCCTTCCAAGTGTAGACAAGGTTGTTGGCTCCATTAGTTTTTGATGATAATAAAACATTCCCACTTATTTGTGTATAATATTTCTACTTGAGTGTGTAGGATAAAAATTGTATGCCAATAATAAATTAATCATTCAAAGGCACATATCAAAAATCATAGGAATAAGGAGCCACAATTGATCAACAAAGCAAAAGCCTCTTAGTTGAACAATGAAGGGTGTCAGTTAGCTAAAATTCAAATTAGAAGTTGGCGGGCTTAAGAGGATTGAAAAACAAATAACACTTAGTCGACAAAGATATGTGGTTAGTCAACTAAAAGCATATTGCCAGAAATTCAGATTGTAAGACAAAGACCACTTAATCAACTACGAATTGTGTCAGTTGACTAAGAGCTTATTGCCAAAAATTGATATCAGAAGATAGAGACGACTTAGTCGACTAAGAGTGCAGTTAGTTGACTAAGATCATTCTGTCATAAACTTTGAATTGAGCACTAGAAGACAGATTAACAGCCAGAACTGCCTCTAAACTATTTTTAACGATCAAAAACTGCTTAACACTCATCGGAGCTGATTTCTCAAGTATAAAAGGGACTTCCAACGACTAGAAAATGGATCCAAGGCTTCTAAGAACAAAAAGAGCTAAAAAACCAGTAAAAACTCTATGCATTCTTACTACACTTCACTCTTATCTTTGTATTTGACATAAGTACTTCACTTTGTACCACTTAGATCAAGTCAGTCATCATAGGTATTGCAACGACCTCTCCCCGATCGCTGCTGGAGTCCAAGCTTCCGAAAAAGACCCGTCAAGTCTTGAACAAGCCTGTCTAGAATTTGCTCGTTAATCCACTACATTCAATCACCATGTAATGTTGATACTTTCATACACTAAATTGAACCATAAATATAAAATTCAATACAAACTTTTTTCCTTTTATTCATAAGTATATGCATTAAAATCTATTATCTCCATATTAATGCTTATATAAAAATTTAGAATTCGTTTACAACTTAATAAATAAAATGTTATGACTTGACCTCTAACAGCGGAATGACTTGAGATAAAATACCAGGAGATGCCATTACCTATTCACGGTGGTCCGAACGCGTCACTGACTACACGCTAGGCTGATCCCTATCTGCAAAAGGGGAAATAAAGGGGTGTGAGTCTCATAAACTCAGTGATAATCATCGACTCAGTGAGTAGGGCGTAAATGGGAAACAAGTAAATGGCAGATCAGTTGAATAAAAAAATACAGGATTATAAAAGCAATTCGTTTCAAACGGGGATTTGTGCCTTATATAAAAAGTCGAGAATTTCTTATAAAGTATAAAAAATTGAGATAATAAAATTTTTCGCACCAAAATATATTAATAATCATTTTCGAATCGAATCAATAAAATTTAGCAAGCTCCCACGAAACCATATAATATTTAAAATCATGCACAAATCATAACTCGCCCTATATGCGAAGAATTACAAATTTATTTCACAGATAAACAAATAGGGGAGCTACGAAAAACCGTTTAATTCTATTTTCACCTTGCAAAGAAATATAATTCATAATATTAAAACTTATTTCAACTCATATAAAACCATTACATTTTTGTCAAAATAAACAATATGGCTTATGACTTTCTTAAAACTTTAGCTCATGCCAAAATCATTCTCATACTCGGTTGTCAAGGATACCTTGGCCTGGGGCTATCCCAACTGAGTCCGCCAAGGCTATTAAAAAGTTATGTAAGCATAAATCATGTTTTTATTTTGAAAACATAGCTGTTCCTTAGCGTTGGCTGAGTTCCCCCTCATGTGGTGGTTTGGCGTGAAGTGAACCCTAAGTTTTACCCTAGGAGATACTCTACGCGCCTCTCTATTCGAGGTAAGAATATAATGGGATTTACCGCGCCCCTCTAAAAGGTTGGTTCACAGAAACCCCTTACTGCAGTGATTAATTAATATATAATCCACCAATTCAATAAAATTTGCAATAGCATGACATGGCAATTATTTTATTCACAGCCTTTCAAGGAAAACAAATAATCTGTATTTCAATACAATTGCTAACCAGCCAATCATGCCCTATTTATCATAAGCCAATCAATTCAAAATACAATTTATAGCACAACAAGTAGCAGTCTCCAATTACTCTTAAATTTCTTGGTTAAAATGAAATCACATTTTAAAAGAATTCAAATTTGCTCTTCAAGGAGATATTTTAAATCTTTCTCAAAATATCGATCCCCACATCACGTTAAAACTCTCTTTTGGTAAAATGTTCATTGTAAATATTTGCAAGATATTTTGTATCAAAGTAGCATGGTGAATATGTAATAAATTTCATGAATGCACACCACACAAACAATAAGGCACAATTTTCTTTGATGTAAATCTTTTCGAAAAGCTTGTTTCCCGATTTAAAACACTTTACGTCTAATATATATATATATATATATATATATATATATATATATATTTCAAATGATTTCTGAAAATAACTTATACCCACAACTCCTTAAAATTCTATCAACGCATGCTTTCCATAAATTTTACACTTCACGTAAAATATACGTACATGTATATATATACGAAATTTTTAAAATTGACACCCCCTACTCACCTCATAATAGTGGGATATTACTTCACTATTAATTCGTATGCGTATATAATTATTCCTATTTGTCAATCACATGCTTCGTTCGGCACGCCTCCATGACAAACTTTCCTAGTAATAATTTAAACTCAGTATACTTAATCACACATTTGTATGAGTAGCAACTCAATTAAAAAATCCTTAAGCAGCTTGCATATTTTTCATCCAAAATATGCACAATATTAAACTACCATTAAACTTTAAAATATAACATTAACTTACTATTGGGCCTTTTTCATTTTTTTATGACCTTTGGGCCCTCTCCATGGGCTTCTCCATTTTTTTCCTATTTGGGTCAAGTCCATTTATTTTTATTTCATATTGGGCCATGCCCAGTTATTTTCTATTGGGTCATGCCCATTTACTTTCTATTGGGTCATGCCCATTTATTTTCTATTTCTTTTCTTTTCTTTTTTTTCTTTCTTTTTCTCTCTTCCATGTTTCTTCTTCTTTTTTTTTTTCCAGCCCATTCCTCCCCTTCACTACTTTGGCTTTCTCTCTTCACCACCATGGCTTCCTCTGTTCCTTACCTCTCAAAATCAGTCACCAAAAGCTTCATTTTCTCACCCTTTTTGTTGCCATTTTCTGCTCTAAAATCAACAGATTTTCAGCTCAATTTCCAGCAACAAATCTTCCCAATTTTGGTAGCACAAAGCTGTCCAATTTTTCTGCACAAACTAATAGTAAACAGCTCCAATTTTTCTGCACAAATTGACAGCAAACAGCTTCAATTTTTATGTACAAATTGGTAGCAAACAGCTCCAATTTTTCTGCACAAATTGGCAACAAATAGCTCAAATTTTCAACAGCAAAAGTTTTCCTTCCATGACAGCAAAAACCTCTAAAATTTCCAGCAGCAAATTCACACAATTTCAAAGCAAAAATCTTGAATTTTCAGCACCAAAATCAGCCATAATAACCTCAAAAATTCCAGCAATATAACCTCAAAATTCAGCTTTCTTACATCACAAATTTTCAGCTTTCTTCTTCCTACAAAAATTGCAGCAAAAGCTCTCTTTTTCCTTCCTCAAAGGGCAACAAAACCGTTCTCTTTTCTCTTCCTCTCCCACGGTTCTTTCTCTCCCTTTTTCTCTTCATTTCTTTCTTCTTCTCCCACGATTCTTTCTCTCCATTTTTCTCTTCATTTCTTTCTTCCTCTCCCACGGTTTTTCTTTCCTTTATTTTTCTTCTTCACTTAACCGACTTAACTTTTCTCTCTTATCTCTTTTTCCTTTCTTTCATCTCACATGCCCGACCCCACCATCATTTCTACATTCTTCTTTCTTTGTTTATTTCCTTTTCATTTCTCTACTCCATTCACTTGGCCGGCCACCCATTTCACTTGGTTCCAATTTATTATTCCTCCAAATAACTTTGACTTTTCTTCATTCCCATCCAAACCATATCATTCCCATTCAAACCACATTCACACCATTCTTGACTCATGTACATATAAAAATATTATTTGACTTTTCAACATCTTTTCTTCATTATTTTATCATCCATTTTTTTCATTTTATTTTTATTTCTTCAAAACAATAAAATTTACATATTATGCCTTAACTTCATTTTATTTAATACACCTCCCTCAATTTTTCATATTTTAAAATTAATTCTTCTGACACGTGTACAAGTTCTAATTTCCTTTTATCTTCCTTTTCTTACACCTGTATAATCAAAATATCGAGATAGCATTTCAACGCGGTGTCACCATAATATTTAAACATTTACTTACCCGCGTTAGCTCGATTTAATAAAATCACGCTATCACAATTATCGTCGTTTTCCTTCAAAATTTCTCGTTACTTCTTCCTCTCCACTTAAATTAGTCATATTCTATTTTTCATGACTAATTCCAACAACATATAAAATATTAATATTTTAATATTATTTTATTGAATAAAATATTATTTTATTTCAAAATTTTTCACTTGCCTTCTTTGGTCCCGAAACACATCATTACTTCTCGGTTTACTTCTGAATCATCCTTTAGTTTATTAATTCCTCTCCAACAAAAATATTATTATTTAATTGTTGTTTCTGCACACGCGAAGCATTTTATTCTTGAACGTTCCTTTTATCCTTTATCACTCTTTAGCACGACAATTCGCATCAAACGATCAATCGTTTGATCGATAAGGTCTTATTTGTGTCGAACGAAGGTGCGGAGTATTACAATCTCCCCCACTTAAAAATAAATTCGTCCTCAAATTCTAACCAACATACGGTGAACAATCAAAATTATAAAATTCTTTTACATCACTTTCGTTGGACATTCTCCATAAAAGATCTCGATCTTATGAACTAAATCAATTTCCAAACTTTATAAAAAACTAAGCAATGTTATATTACTTTTATTTATAGGTACCACATTTCTAGAATTAAATCGATATTATTCTTCCTCTTATAAAGAGAAATTAAATATATCATTAATCCTATTCTGTAAAGCCTGACCCTATAAAATATTTGTCATGACATACATGTGATGGATAGCATGTTTGCATGCTAGAAGAGTCTCGAAAAATTTACAAAAGTCGGTATTGTACCTAAAAGTACAACAAAGTTGATTTAAGCCTCGAACTAGATCAAATAGAGATTTTAGGGTAAAATTGAAAATTTTAAAGTCTTAGAATGATTTAAAATGGTGATTCGAAGTTCGAGGATCAATTTGGAGTCAAACTGGAATTTTCATAACCCAAGGTCAAAATGGTCATTTTGCCACCCAAGGTTAAAATGTGAGTGTTGGATGAAATTTTTGACTAAGATTGATCAAGATTGACTATTTAGAACATAATTTGAGGTTGAGAAGTAAAAAATTGTAATCTTGGTATTTTTCGGAGCATAAAGGTAAAATGGTAATTTTGTCACCTCAGGGGCAAAACAGTAATTTTTCACCACCAGAATATTTTTCTAGCACATGGTCTTCCCTTATCCTCATTTTGACCTTTGACTAATCATGTGGTGGAGATAAAAGGTTTAAAATTTTTAAAGTTTTAAAAAATGGACCAATGGAAACATGTCATGTATCAAGCTTAGATTATTTTATTATTTTCTATAAAAATCAGCCTATAAACCCCTCATTTCTCTCCAAATATTCGGCCAAACCAAGAACAAAGGGAAAAACGAAGAGAACAAACCCTAGGTGGGGAATTTGAAGAGAAAAAGTGTGGAAAATCAAGGAAAATAAGTGAAAAAGGTAAGATTTTTCAATTTAAACTTGAAATCTGTTTTCTTTGAGCATTTCTCCTTATTTTTCATGGTTAAATTATATGTTTTCATGATGAATTCATGGCTGGTCAAAATGGGTATGGAGAGAGAAAGATGTTGGGTTGATTTGATTTTAAGTTATATTAGTGTTTTTAGTTAGTTTAGTATATTTAGAAGCAAAACAACAAGAAAAGAATTCATTTTTCCCATGAATCTTCATTGGCCGAATCTTCTTTGATGTGTGTGGGAGATGGATTGTTATTATTTCAAGAGAAATGGCTTAGAAAATCATGAATAATGGTGAGAAAATTAAGTAGGAAAAATAACGGTGTTAGTGCACTGTAATGGCCGAATTTTTCCATGAAGAAATGGGAAGGTTTTGATGCTAAAATTGGTGTTATTTGAATAATGTTTGGTGAATTGAGGTATTAGAAAAGAAATGGAGTAATTTGGGATTAAATTGGACGCGTTAGTAATTTAATCAGGTGATAAGACGAATTAGGCCAATACCGGGTTTAGATAGTTACCAATGCATTTTTGCATTCCATATCATGCATTAAAAGTCTAAATTATTTTAATTTCAATTTAGTACCAATGTGGTGAATTTCTCGATTTTGTACTATGCCAAGGTGGTGAGTCCTCCGATAAAGGCAAGGGAATTACATCCGAGAACCAGTAGTCTGAGTATTTCGAGAATCTGTACTATAGACATAGTGAGTAAACTTACTGTCATTTTAATTATCTAGGGTGACTTTTAGATGATTTCATGAATTCTATGGAAAAATGGATTTAAAAAGGTAAATATTCATGTTTTATGAATAAATGTGTTTCAATGAAATTAATTTATAAATTGTTTTGAAGTTAATAATGATTTTGAAAAATAGAGTACACGGAGACTGCTATTTGTTGCAATGTGATTGTTTACATTAATTGGCTTATGATAAATTGAGCATGATTGGTTGGTTAATAATTTTATTGAAATGCGGATTGGTTGTTTGCCTTGAAAGGCTGTGAATTACAACAATTGCCATATCATGTTATTGAGTTTTATTGATTGGTGGGATAATTATTAGCTTACTGCAGTAGGCGAGTTTCGTGGACCAGCCTATGAGAGGGGCACGGTAACCCCATTTATGTGTGCTCACCTCGGTTGTAGAGGCGCGTAGGGTAGCTCCTGAGATTTTAGTTCACTTCACGTCGAACCACCACGTGATGGTGAACTCAGTCAACTCCAAGGAACGGCTGTGATGTCCAAAGAAAAATGTGTTTTATGTGAAATGTGAATTTTTAATAGCCTTGACGATCTCGGTAGGATGCCTCGGCCAATGTGTCCTCGAGGATGAATTTATGACACAAGCTTAGTTTTTATGAGATTCATAAGCCTCTTTACGTATTCTGAATGAAATGTGTCATAATGCTGTGACCCAGTTTACAGTGATTTACTTTATCGTCTCCATTTACTCAACTCTAGATGTTTATGATGATGTCTGTTTACTCACTGGGATTTTATAATCTCACTACTCTTCTTTCCACCCATTTCAGGCTCAGTATAAGCTGTAGATAGCTGATATGGTCGAAGGCTACAGTTGGCTTTACTTCCTCAAAAACTGTAGGTTTGCAGCTTTCGTTCATTTTTTGTCATTTAGGGGTCCACATGTCGCTGTAAATTAAATTTCATACTCTAGTTATCTGTACTACTGTATGTAGGAATTTATTTTGCTTTTACACCGTAAAAATTATTTACGCAGTGTTCTAAAAATATTATTTTATAAAAAAATAGAATATTTTATTTAATATTTTTGTTTTATTCTAACAGTCATGATTTCACTTTAAACAAATGTTTTAGACATCTAAATTTATTTTTGATTTTGCAATATGTGTTCTGCACTTGTATATTACATTTTAGCCGGTTTCAAAATTTTTGAGAAAAAATGACCGAAATACCCTTGTGAGACGAAAATTATTTTTTTTATTGTTTTAAGTTGGAAATAGTTTAAAACCTCTTAGAACATGATATTTGGCAACGGTTACTCACAGGGAAAATGAGAAACTGATATTAAAGCCTTGCAGGGTTTCAGTTGGCATTCCGGGTAATGAGTGCCTATCAAGACACCGTGACGGTTGTCACGGGCTCGAGAGGAGTACCGGGTCGTGACAATTCGATTGGTATCAAAGCTTTTGGTTTTAAAGATCAGAGTTTTTAGTTTTAAAGTCGTTTTAAAATTTATAGTGTCAGTGTGGCCCCTAGTTAGGTTAAGTTAAGTTAAGTTAGGTTAGGTTGAATAGAATGCATGCATCTGCATATAGAGTCTAAGGTTGATTAAATTTGCCTTGTTCCCTTGTATAGATTGTTATGCCTCCTCGACACGGACGCCCACCTTTCACTAGATCGGCTGGGAGGGGAAAAGGTTATTCCCAATGTCATCAGCTAGATGCAGTAGAGGAGAAATCGGCTGCATCCACCATTCGGGCAGCACCTGCTGCTGAGTAGGTCGGGACTCCTCCATATTCTCCACATCTTCCGCCACCTACTAGTATTCTCGTCATGCTTACTGAGGCAGCACAAGCATTGGCAGCTTTCTTTACCGCAATGGCTGGTCAAGCTCAGATTGGTCAGGTTCCACCTATAGTACCTCCAGTTACTCCTTCAATTCCGTCAGTACAAGATGTATCCATTTCCAAGAAGCTGAAGGAGGCTAGCAAATTGGGTTGTGCTTCTTTCACATGTGAGTTGGATGCCACCGTGGCAAAAGACTAAATTAACCAGGCTTAGGAGACTCTCTCTGACATAAGATTAGACAACGATATGAAGCTAATGGTGGCTACAAGATTACTAGAGAAGAAGGCTCGTACTTGGTGAAATTCAGTAAAATCCCGTTCCACTACTCCTTCGACCTGATCAGACTTTCTAAGAGAACTCGATGGTCAGTATTTCACTTATTTCTATCAGAAAGAAAAAAAGAGAGAATTTCTGAGTTTGAGATAAGGGAATTTAATTGTAAAGGAGTACGAAGTTCGTTTTAACGAGCTAATGTTATATGTGCCGGATCTGGTGAAATCTGAGTAGGATCAGGCCAGTTATTTAGAGGAAGGGCTCCGTAATGAGATTAGAGAGCAGATGACAGTGACTGGCAGGGAGCCACATAAGGAGGTCATACGGATGGCTTTACGGGCTGAGAAGCTCGCGACTAAGAATAGAAGGAGTCGGATCGAGTTTGTAAAAAAGAGGAATCCTAGTATATCTTCTAGTCAGCCAATAAAAAGAGGCAAAGACTCATCGGCTTCAAGGAGCATTACTTCTGTTTCAGTGATATCTCCTCGACCTCCATTTTCATAATCACAGCAGAAACCTTTGAGGTTTAGCATATCTGTTATGACTGGTTCTGGGAAGAGTTTCGGAGGTCCTGATAGATTTAAAAATTACAAAAAAAAGTCATTTTGGGTTGTGTAGAGGGCCAACAAGATGTTTTCAATGTGGACAAATAGGTCACATTAGGAGTGACTGTCCACAATTGGGACGAGGTATAGCAGCTACTCCATCTCCACTAGCTCGTATAGATATGCAGAGGAGAGATCCTTCTGAGTTACCAGCGAGGTAGGGAGTAGCTATACAGTCTGGTGTAGAGAGTAATACCCTGGCATATCCACTTTCGAGACCACAAACTCGTACTTCGACAAGAGTCTTCGCTGTGATAAAAAATGAGGCACAAGTCCGACTTGGAGCAGTGACAGGTACTATGTCTTTATTTGATAAAGATGCTTATGTTTTTATCGATTTTGGCTCAAACAGGTCTTATCTAATAAATCTTTATCAAATAAATACATAGTACTTGTCACTACTCCAAGTCGGACTCATGCCTCATCTTTCGTTACAACGAAGACTTTTGTCAAAGTACGAGTCTGTGGTCTCAAAGGTGGATATGCTAGGGTATTACTCTGTACACCAGACTGTATAGCTACTCCCTGCTTCGGTGGTAACCCAAAAGGATTTCTCCTCTGCATATACATACGAGCTGATGGAGATGGAGCAGCTGCTATACCTTATCCCAACTATGGACAGTCACTCCTAATGTGACCTGTCTGTCCACATTGAAAACATCTTGCTGGCCCTTTACACACCCAAAATGACCTTTTTCATAATTTTCGAATCTATCAGGACCTCCGAAACTTTTTTCAGAACTAGTTATAGCAGATCTGTTAAACCTTGAAGGTCTCTGCTGTGATTGTGGAAATGGAGGTCGAGGATATGTCACTGAAACAGAAAAAAATGCTCCCTGAAGCCGATGAGTCTTTGCCTCTTTTTGTTAGTTGACTAGAAGATATACCAGGATTCTTTCATTTTGCAAACTCAGTCCGAATCCTCCTATTCTCAATTGCGAGCTTCTCAGCCCGTAAAGCCATTTGTATGACCTCCTTATGTGGCTCCCTACCAGTCACTGTCATCCACTCTTTAATCTCATTACGGAGCCCTTCCTCGAAATAATTAGCCTGATCCTACTCAGATTTCATCAGATCCGGCACATATAACATCAGCTCGTTAAAACAAGCTTCATACTCCTCAACAGTTAAATTTTCTTGTCTAAAACTCAAAAATTCTCTCTTCTTTTTTTTTTTATGGAAATAAGTGAAATACTGACCATCGAATTCTCTTAGAAAGTCTGATCAGGTCGGAGGAGTAGTGGAATGAGATTTTACTGAATTTCACCAGATACGAGCCCTTTTCTCTAGTAATCTCGTAGCCACCATTAGCTTCATATCGTCGTCTAATCTCATGTTTGAGAGAGTCTTTGAAACCTGGTTAATCTAGTCTTTTGCCACGGTGGCATCCAACTCACCCGTGAAAGAAGCACAACCCAATTGTCTAGCCTCTTTCAGCTTCTTAGAAATGGATACATCTTGTACTGGCAGAACTAAAGGAGTAACTAGTGGTATTATCGGTGGAACCTGACCAGTCTGAGCTTGACCAGCCATTGCGGTAAAGAAAGCAGCCAATGTCTGTGCTGCCTCAGTAGACATGGCGAGAATACTAGTAGGTGGCGGAGGATGTGGAGAATGTGGAGGAGTCCCGACTTGCTCAGTAGCAAGTGCTGCCCGAATGGTGGATGCAGCCATTCCTCCTCTACTGTATCTAGCTGACGACGTTGGGAACGACCTCTTCCCCTCCTAACCGATCTAGTGAGAGATGGGCATCCGTGTCGAGGAGGCATAACAATCTATACAAGGGAACAAGGCAAATTTAATCAACCTTAGACTTTATATGCAGATGCATGCATTTTATTCAACCTAACCTAACTTAACTTAACTTAACTAGGGGCCACACTAACACTATAAATTTTAAAACGACTTTAAAACTAAAAACTCTGATCTTTAAAACCAAAAGCTTTGATACCAATCGAATTGTCACGACCCGGTACTCCCCTCGAGCCCGTGACAATCGCTGTAGTGTTTTGATAGGCACTCATTACCCGAAATGTCAACCGAAACCCTGCAAGGTTTTAATATCAGTTTCTCATTTCCCCTATGAGTAATCGTTGCCAAATATCATGTTCTAAGAGGTTTTAAACTATTTCCAACTTAAAACAATAAAAAAAATAAGTTTCGTCTCAAATGAGTATTTCGGTCATTTTTTTTCAAAAATTTTGAAACCGACTAAAATGTAATATACAAGTGCAAAACACATATTTCAAAATCAAAAATAAATTTAGATGTCTAAAGCATTTGTTTAAAGTGAAATTGTGATTGTTAGAATAAAATAAAAATATTAAACAAAATATTCCATTTTCTTAGAAAATAATATTTTTAGAACACTGCGTAAATAATTTTTACAACGTAAAAGCAAAATAAATTCCTACATACAGTAGTACAGATAACTATAGTATGAAATTTAATTTACAGTGACATGTGGACCCCTAAATGACAAAAAATGAACGAAGGCTGCAAACCTACAGTTTTTGAGGAAGTAAAGCCAATTGTATCGACGATATCAGCTATCTACAGCTTATACTGAGCCTGAAATGGGTGGAAAGGAGATTGTTGAGATTATAAAATCCCAGTGAATAAACAGACATCATCATAAACATCTGGAGTTGAGTATATAGAGACGATAAAGTAAATCATCATAAACTAGGTCACAGCATTAGAACACATTTCATTCAAAATACGTAAAAGAGGCTTATGAATCTCATAAAAACTAGGCTTGTGCCATAAATCCATCCTTGAGGACACCTTAGCCGAGGCATCCTACCGAGATCACCAAGGTTGTTAAAAATTCACATTTCATATAAAACACATTTTTCGTTGGACATCACAGCCGATCCTTGGCTTTGACTGAGTTCACCATCGTGTGGTGGTTCGGTGTGAAGCGAACTCAAATATCACCTCAGGAGCTACCCTACGCGCCTCTACAACTGAGGTGAGCACAGATAAATAGGGTTACCGTGCCCCTCTCATAGGCTGGTCCACGAAACTCGCCTACTGCAGTAAGCTAATAATTATCCCACCAATCAATAAAACTCAATAACATGATATGACAATTGTTGTAATTCACAGCCTTTCAAGACAAACAACCAATCCGTATTTCAATAAAATTGTCAACCAGCCAATCATGCTCAATTAATCATAAGCCAATCAATGTAAACAATCACATTACAACAAATAGCAGTCTCCGTGTACTCTATTTTTCAAAATCATTATTAATTTCAAAACAATTTATAAATTAATTTCATTGAAACACATTTATTCATAAAACATGAAAATTTACCTTTTTAAATCTATTTTTCCATAAAATTCATGAAATCATCTAAAAGTCACCATAGATAATTAAAATGACAGTAAGTTTACTCACTATATCTATAGTGCAGATTCTCAAAATACTCAGACTACTTGTTCTCAGGTGTAATTCCCTTGCCTTTATCGGAGGACTCACCACCTTGACATAGTACAAAATCGAGAAATTCACCACATTGGTACTAAATTGAAATTAAACTAATTTAGACTTCTAATGCATGATATGGAATGCAAAAATGCACTGGTAACTATCTAAACCCGGTATTGGCCTAATTCATCTCATCACTCGATTAAATTACTAACGCGTCCAATTTAATCCCAAATTACTCTATTTCTTTTCTAATACCTCAATTCACCAAACATAATTCAAATAACACTAATTTCAGCATCCAAACCTTCCCATTTCTTCATGGAAAAATTTGGTCATTACAGTGCACTAACACCGTGATTTTTCCTACTTAATTTTCTCACCATTATTCATCATTTTCTAAGCCATTTCTCTTGAAATAATAACAATCCATCTCCCACACATATCAAGGAAGATTTGGCCAATGAAGATTCATGGGGAAAATAGATTTTTTTCTTGTTGTTTTGCTTCTAAATATGTTAAACTAACTAAAAACACTAACAAAACTTAAAATCAAATCAATCCAACATCTTTCTCTCTCCATACCCATTTTGACCAGCCATGAATTCATCATGAAAACATGTAATTTAACCATGGAAAATAAGGAGAAATGCTTAAGGAAAATAGATTTCAAGTTTAAATTGAAAAATCTTACCTTTTTCACTTATTTTCCTTGATTTTCCATACTTTTTCTCTTCAAATTCCCCACCTAGGGTTTGTTTTCTTCCTTTTTCCCTTTGTTCTTGGTGTGGCCAAATATTTGGAGAGAAATGAGGGGTTTATAGGCTGATTTTTATAGAAAATAATAAAATATTCTAAGCTTGACACATGGCATGTTTCCATTGGTCCATTTTTAAAACTTTAAAAATTTTAAACCTTTTATCTCCACCATATGATTAGTCAATGGTCAAAATGAGGATAAGGGAAGACCATGTGCTGGACAAATGTCCTGGTGGTGGAAAATTGCTGTTTTGCCCCTAGGATGATAAAATTACCATTTTACCCCTATACTCCGAAAAATACCAAGATTACAATTTTTCACTTCTCAACCTCAAATTATGTTCTAAATAGTCAATCTTGATCAATCTTAGTCAAAAATTTCATCCAACACTCACATTTTAACCTCGGATGGCAAAATGACCATTTTGCCCTTAGGTTAGGAAAATTTCAATTGGACTCCAAATTGATTCTTGAACTCCAAATCACCATTTTAAATCATTCTGGGACTTTACAATTTTCAATTTCACCCTAAAATCTCTATTTGATCTAGTTTGAGGCTTAAATCAACTTTGTTGTACCTCTAGGTATAATACCGACTTTTGTAAATTTTTCGAGACTCTTCTAGCATGCAAACATGCTATCCATCACATGTATGTCATGACAAATATTTTATAAGGTCAGGCTTTACATAAAAAGTATAAATAATCGAGATAATAAAATTTTTCGCATCAAAATATATTAATAATCATTTTCGAATCAAATCAATAAAATTTAGCAAGCTCCCACGAAACCATATAATATTTAAAATCATGCACAAATCATAACTCGCCCCATATGCGAGGAATTACAAATTAATTTTAGGGATAAACAAATAAGGGAGCTACGAAAAACCTTTTAATTCTATTTTCATCATGCAAAGAAATATAATTCATAATATTAAAACTTATTTCAACTCGTATAAAACCATTACATTTTTGTCAAAATAAACAACATGGCTTGTGACTTTCTTAAAACTTTGGTTCGTGCCAAAATCATTCTCATACTCGGTTGTCAGGGATAACTTGGCCTGAGGCTATCCCAACCGAGTTCGCCAAGGCTGTTAAAAAGTTATGTAAGCATAAATCATGTTTTTATTTTGAAAACATAGTCGTTCTTTGGCGTTGGCTGAGTTCTCCCTCACGTGGTGGTTTGGCGTGAAGTGAACCCTAAGTTTTACCCCAAGAGATACCTTACGAGCCTCTCTGTTCGAGGTAAGAATATAATAGGGTTTACCGTGCCCCTCTAAAAGGCTGGTCCACAAAAATCCCCTACTGCAGTGATTAATTAATATATAATTCACCAATTTAATAAAATTTGCAATAGCATGACATGGCAATTATTTTATTCACAGCCTTTCAAGGCAAACAAATAATCAGTATTTCAATACAGTTGCCAACCAGCCAATCATGTCCGATTTATCATAAGCTAATCAATTCAAAATACAATTTATAGCACAACAAGTAGTAGTCTCCAATTACTCTTAAATTTCTTGGTTAAAATGAAATCACCTTTTAAAAGAATTCAAATTTAATCTTCAAAGGGGTATTTTAAATCTTTCTCAAAATATCGGTCCCCACATCACGCTAAAACACTCTTTTGGTAAAATGTTCATTGTAAATATTTGCATGATATTTTGTATCAAAATAGCATGGTGAATATGTAATAAATTTCATGAATGCACACCACACAAACAATAAGGCACAATTTCCTTTGATGTAAATCTTTTCGAAAAGCTTGTTTCTTGGTTTAAAACACTTTACGTCTAATATATATATATATATTTCAAATGATTTCTGAAAATAATTTACACCCACAACTTCTTAAAATTCTATCAATGCATGCTTTTAATAAATTTTGCACTTCACGTAAAATAGACGTACATGTATATATATTTAGAATTTTTAAAATTGACACCCCCTACTTACCTTATAATAGTGAGATATTACTTCACTATTAATTCGTACGCGTATATAATGATTCCTATTTATCGGTCACATATTTCGTTTGGCACGCCTCCACGACAAACTCTCCTAGCAACAATTTAAATTCAGTATACTTAATTACACATTTGTATGAGTAGCAACTCAATTAAAAATTCCTTAAGCAACTTGTATATTTTTCATCCAAAATATGCACAATATTAAACTACCCATAAACTTTAAAATATAACATTAACTTACCATTGGACCTTTTTCATTTCTTTATGACCTTTGGACCCTCTCCATGGGCTTCTCCATTTTTTTCCTATTTGGGTCAAGTTCATTTATTTTTATTTCATATTGGGCCATGCCCACTTATTTTCTATTGGGTCATGCCCATTTATTTTTTATTTCTTTTCTTTTCTTTTTTTTCTTTCTTTTTCTCTCTTCCATGTTTCTTCTTCTTTTTCTTTTTTTCTTTTTTTTTCCAGCTCATTCCTCCCCTTCACCACCGTGGCTTCCTCTCTTCCTTACCTCTCAAAATTGGTCACCAAAAGCTTCATTTTCTCACCTTTTTTGCTGTCGTTTTCTGCTCTAAAATTAGTAGATTTCCAGCTCAATTTCCAGCAACAAATCTTCCCAATTTTGGCAGCACAAAGCTGTCCAATTTTTCTGCACAAACTACTAGCAAACAACTCCAATTTTTCTACACAAATTGATAGCAAACAGCTCCAATTTTTCTACACAAATTGGTAGCAAACAGCTTAAATTTTCAGCAGCCAAAGTTGTTCTTCAATGACAGCAAAAACCTCTAAAATTTCCAGCAGCAAATTCACACAATTTCAGCAGCAAAAACCTTAAATTTTCAGCACCAAAATCAGCCATAATAACCTCAAAAATTTCAGCAACATAACCTCAAAATTCAGCTTTCTTACCTCATAAATATTCAGCTTTTTTCTTCTTCCAAAAATTACAGCAAAAGCTCTCTTTTTCCTTCCTCAAAGTGCAGCAAAACCGTTCTCTTTTCTCTTCCTCTCCCACGGTTCTTTCTCTCCCTTTTTCTCTTCATTTCTTTTTTCCTCTCCCACGATTTGTCTTTCCTTTATTTTTCTTCTTCACTTAACCGACTTAACTTTTCTCTCTTATCTCTTTTTCCTTTCTTTCATCTCACATGGTCGGCCCCACCATCATTTCTACATTCTTCTTTCTTTGTTTATTTCCTTTTCATTTCTTTACTCCATTCACTTGGCCGGCCACCCATTTCACTTGGTTCCAGTTTAGTATTCTTCCAAATAATTTTGACTTTTTTTCATTCCCATCCAAACCACATCATTTTCATTCAAACCACATTCACACCATTCTTGACTCATGTACATATAAAAATATTATTTGACTTCTCAACATCTTTTCTTCATTATTTTATCATCCATTTTATTTTCATTTTATTTTTATTTCTTCAAAACAATAAAATTTACATATTATGCCTTACCTTCATTTTATTTAATACACCTCCATCAAATTTTCATATTTTAAAATTAATTCTTCTGATACGTGTAAAAATTTTAATTTCCTTTTATCTTCCTTTTCTTACACGTGTATAATCAAAATATCGAGATTGCATTCAACGCGGTGTCACCATAATATTTAAACATTTACTTACCCATGTTAGCTCGATTTAATAAAATCACGCTGTCACAATTATCGTCGTTTTCCTTCAAAATTCTTCTTTACTTCTTCTCCCCTACTTAAATTAGTCATATTCCATTTTTCATGACTAATTCCAACAACATAAAAATATTAATATTTTAATATTATTTTATTAAATAAAAATATTATTTTATTTCAAATATTTTCACTTGCCTTCTTTGATCCCGAAACACATCATTACATCTCGGTTTACTTCCGAATCATCCTTTAGCTTACTAAGTCCTCTCCAACGAAAATATTATTATTTAATTGTTGTTTCTGCACACGCGAAGTATTTTATTCTTGAACGTTCATTTCATCATTTATTGCTCTTTAGCATGCCAATTCGCATCAAACGATCATTCGTTTGATCAATAAGTTCTTATTTGTGTCCAACGAGGGTGCGGGGTATTACAAGTACTTCCTTATTACTCTTTTCCTTATATACTTAGAGTGTGCGAGACACTCTACGGGAATTTATTCAAGCTTGGATTGCTTGATTGGGTGTATAAGTTCTACCTTAGCTTAAAAAAGTTAGTTTGGGTTTTGGTTGATTTCGGGAAAAACTATTGTAAAAGTTTGTGGTTGAGCCTGCTAAAAGCTATTGTAAAGCTTGGTGGGAGCTTGGTAATTCCACCATTTTTAGTGATTTGTTTTGAAAAATCCTTGGTTGAACAATGAAGGTAGTTGATGTAGGTTTTTGACCAAATCACTATAAATTGTTGAGTATTGTCTGCTCTATTGTTAATTTTCTTTTTCATTCCTTCATCTTGCATCGAATTAGTCATTATTGATTTTATACTTGCCTTCAATTTAGAGCCAATTTTAGTAAGAGTTAAAAAGTGCTATTCACCCTCCCTCTAGCACATATACTTGGGACCAACAAAGGTTTATTCAAGGAAACCAAAGATAGGTTTTTGGAAAAAGATGGCAAAAATCATGGGAATTAGTGTGCAAAAAGTCAACATGACTATTAAGAGGATGGGAGAAAGTGTTTGCATTCCATTGGAATTTCTTCATAGCTTTATCTTGAAACATCTGGAAGATGAACGAAGCATGATTGTTATGGAGGTATTGAGGGTTTGGGGCAATTTATGGTATGGTTGTGTGTCCAAAGGTTTTGGGGCATATTGAGGTATTTGGTGGTAGACTTTTTTGAGCAAGTTGATAACAGTTCAACCCATCACTAGTTATTTTAGCAGAAATCTTTAGATCACTAAGCTATTGTTGATGAAGTAGAAAATGACGTTTGATTAGATGTGCACAACCCTAGATTTTTTTTAATTCATAAATTTTATTATTTATTTGTTTTTATTTTTTATGTTTATAATAATTATTCTTACTTTAAAAAATTCAAGAAAGTTACTATTTGTAATCTTCTTTAAATATTTTATTTAAAAGATTTTATTTGTAAATAATTATGAATTTTAATTTAAACTTTAATTTTATGATTGTACCTTATTCTATCTTGTATTAACTATTTATTGATAATTAATATATATAAAAGTAAGATAAATGATTGGGTCAATTGGTTGACACCTATCATTTCAATTGAATTAATTTATTTTTGTACACTTCATGTCAAAACGGCATTGTTTTTGGCATTTGAAAGGTTTTTTTGTTGCCCTTTCGTATTTCGTAGACTAAATCGATTCCTCTCTTAACCATGGTTTTTGCTGTCTCCATTTTCTTCTTCTCATTCATTTTCTTCTAAAAGCATCACATCTTTGCTTATGACGATCATTAAATCCTTCTATTTTTGTAAAGCTTCCTTACATAAGTTCTAGGTTTTGGGGCCCCCATAAGTTTTAATCGAAATTTCAAACGAATCTATTAGTTTTTGAAATAGACATTTCACTCTAAAAGTGTAAACACCATTAACAAAAAATATAAAAAGATTAAAATGCCTTTTTTTCTTTGTTAATTAAAAAATTATTATATAATTTTTTTTGAAAAAATTAAAAAAATTCAGGGAGCACCGATTAGTGCTCCCTTCCTCCCTATTTTCTTAAAATTAATCAAAATTATATAATAATAATTTTTTAAATTAATAAAGGATAAAATTATCTTTTCAATATTGCTACATTATCAAATTAACAAAAATACCGACGTATGACAAACGGTTGGATCTATGTGTTCAGCGAAAGATATTTTTTTTAGACAAAATGTCTATTTCGAAAACTAATAGATTCGCTTGAAATTTAAATTAAAACTTTGGAGGGTGAGGGTATTTTACTCTTATAATTATTTTTATAATTATGATGTGATTCCTTAACTAAAATTCATTATTTATCTCCTTATTTAAATATCTAATCCTAAGTAAATAAAAATATCGAGATAATGCAAGAGAGATAAAAAAATAACTAAAAGAAACTAAAAATAAAACTTACCTCAGTGGGCTTAGAATCCTAAAAGCAAAGAACTTAAACTATTAGACTTTAGATCATACACGAGCCTTGAAGAGTGACCACGAGTTAGATCTATTGGATTTGGCCTGAAAGTTATTTTTTTCTGCAAAATGACGTAGTTTTGCACTTGTAGAGTTCTCTTCAAAGGCATCGTTTTGATTTTAGTATAAGTGGACTAAACTTCATTTATCTTATATTTCCTTTCTACCCTCTGTAAAGATCTCTCTCTCTCTCTAAAAATAACCTTTCCTCACTAGCTGCCTCTACCCCTGCCGCTGATCGTTGTTACTTTCGCTGTTGGTCGCTGCTCCCTTCTCCCCCGATCTTTGGTGCTGGAATTGTCTTAAAGTGCCGAAATTGTCTCAAAGTTTACCTAGAAACTCTTTTTGGATCGATCTGACATTTAATCGGATCCGTTTCTTTAAAATCAAACCAAATTTCCCTAGATTTAAATTTAAAACCCGAAAACCCAAAATTAAAAACTCTTTGGCAAATTTTTATCATTTCTTCTTCATTATCCCATGTTGATTCCAGGCAGATTATAGGGAACTTATACTCATTTTTGTGTTGATTTTAGATTAGGATTTTCTTTCTCTTTTTTTCTAAATGAATTTAAAAAATAATTGGATTAGGATCTATTTAAACCGATCCTTAATCCATTTGGTTGTTTATTCAAAATCTTTTTTTATTATTATCATTATTTTTTTTTGGGTTTCAGATTTTGCATTTTTTATTTTTATTTTATTTATTTTTATTACTGAGACAACCCCAAAGGAATGAGGTGTTTATAATACTTAAAAATATTTCAAATTATTTTTAAAATAAAACACTTTTATTTTATTAAATTTTGATCGAAATTATATAAAATTTTATTAATTTTTAAAATAAACATCCCATCACAAAAATACAAACAATATTAATAAAAATTATAAAAAAATTAAAATATTTTTTTATTTTTTTATTAATTTAAAAAATTATTATTATATTTTAAAAAATAAAAAATAAAGAAGCATAAATTGATGCTCCCAAAACAAAGGAGCACTAGTGCTCACCTAGAAAGCCTGTTTTGGGGCTCCCTAAGGGATCATTGATTGGGGCTCCCAAGGGGAGCTTTGGTGCTTTCACATGGGGAGTTTTTTTTTAATTAAAAAAATAATAAAAAAATTAGTAATTATAATAATTAATCAAGGGTAAATTTATTTATTTTTATCTTTGTCACATCAATAAGTTAACAGAAATATTAATGGTTAATTAACAATTAGACTTACGTGTCTAGCGAAAAATATTTTTTTGGGCTGGGAGTGTCTATTTAAAAAATTAATAAAATTTTGTGTAATTTCGATCAAAACTTAAAAGGTATGATATTTTACTTTTTATATTTTTTATTTTAATTCAAATAAATCTTTATGATTAATAGTTGACTATTTATTATTCGTTAAAACATCATTTGTGACTTAATATCACTTGATATACTAACATATCATAGTAAATGATGGTAATATATACTGATGTAATATGATGATATTACTGTATCATATTTTTACTTTCCATATCAATGTCATATTAGTGTAACGTGACATAAAAATAATTTTTAATATGAAAAAATTTATTTTTTAATAATTTATTAAAAGTATTAATAATTTTTAACTAAAACATGAATTTGATTATTTATTTTTTATTTTTGAAAATAGTAAATTATTAAAAATTTAATTTAATTTTTTAAATTTGAAATGTTAATAATTAATAACTAATATATGAATGATTTTTATTGGTGAGTTATAATTAATTTATGAATTAATTGCTTTTATAATTTTTTAATTTTATAACTAATATATTTTTTTAATCTTTTAATTTCCATTGATATAGAGTGTTAAATTAGTAAAAGGAATATGAAGATGACTATTTCATTCACCCTAACTGTACACGTTCTAAGAGTTGTCCTCGATAGAAAGAGATCCAATAACATTGACACACCATAGGGCTCGATCTAATTATAAATATGTATGTTTTGAATTGAATATTTAGCTCGTCCAATTAATACTCGAGAATTAAAAAAAAATTGATAATGTGAAATAGGAGTAGTATTTTTCTGCCAACAGTAAAAACCACGTGTATATATATATTTTCCTTTGAGAAAAAAAATAAAAAAAAAAGTCCATAAGCTCAAACCACATGAAACACAAGCCTATCTGGCATTCACATAACCATATCTTGTTGGGAAGTTGTTGTACTCAAAGTCACAAAATGCCAAAAACAGTCATTTCAATCTCCAAATTATCTGACTCAACCAAGTGTCATCTCAATCTTCAATTAATAAAGGCACAAAATACAGATGCCTGATTCGCTCCCTGGCCAGGCCAGCCATGTAGTAAGGACCAATGGATCAAAACTCTCTTCTTCTCCCCAAAAGAATGAAGCCCCACACTTACATCACCACCTCTAATTCTAATCCTGTAGCTGCACCTTACCTTCCTACACGACGTCGTCTCCCTTCCTTAACTCGCCACGTCACTTTATCCCTCAACGCACAATACAACCGCGAGGATGCTCGCCGTCGCTCCTCCTCCGCCGAATATTCCCTCGCTCGGCGAGCCGTTTTACTCACTCCCTTCCTCGCCGCCGCCGGCTCTTGCCTCCAACAATCACCGTATTTGCATTCAATGGCCGAGGAAATGACGTCACCTTCCCCGCCGTCGACTCTGCCTCCTCCTAAGGTGGTGCAAGAGGAGGAGGTAGTCTCGGCGAGGATATACGACGCGACGGCTATAGGGGAGCCGTTGGCGGTGGGGAAAGATAAGACGAAAGTGTGGGAGAAGTTGATGAGCGCGAGGATTGTTTATTTAGGGGAAGCTGAGCAAGTTCCGATTAGAGATGATAAAGACTTGGAGCTTGAGATTATTAAGAATTTAAAAAAACGGTGTGTCGAAAGCGAGAGGCCGTTGGCTTTGGCCATCGAAGCTTTTCCTTCCGATTTACAAAAACAACTCAATCAGTTCATGGATAAAAGGTTCCTTTCTATTGCTATAATTTCTGTTTCTAATTAAATAATTTGTAATTTCTAAAAGTTTGATCCTATACATGTATTATTGACGATTGGTGTATATATTGTTTAAAATAGAAGCAATGTGTATCTGTGGAGAGATTGGAATATCTGTGTTTTAAAGTTTTGAGAATGCTTATAATTCTGAGAGTGATGTTGTCGACAGGATAGATGGAGAAGAATTGAAATCTTATGTTTCACATTGGCCAGCTCAAAGGTGGCAGGAGTATGAGCCTCTTTTAAATTATTGTCGCGATAACGAATTTCGCCTTGTTGCTTGTGGAACTCCATTAAAGGTACTCTTATGCTCTCACATAGTTACTGGGAATGTTGCACTGCTCATCCTCTTTGCATCAACTATGGCTTCATCCTTTCTGTGTTTAACTCGTTGCTTTGTAACCTTCTTGGTTTGTTGAAAAGTGCTGATTACTACAACTTCAACTTTCTTTTTTGGGTCTAACGGCAAGCATGTCTTGTCAGTTTGTTGTAACAGGTCCTATTAGTTGCTATCATGTTCAAAAGACACATTTTTTGAATCTGAGTATACTACTTGAGGTTTCAAGTTTAAATCTTGGGGATGGGGAGGGTTAACTCCATTCTCCCGTAGTGTAACCCAAGATAATTGTGGTCTCATATGGAAAAAAAAAAAAAAAAGAAAAGAAAAATGACTAAAATCTTGTTCTTCTGTTTTCGTTTTGTTTCATTTTTATGTTCTCATTCTATCATTTTAGTTTGTGCACAAGGCCATATAGTGAATATGGAGTATTCTAATTATTTTGTTATAGATCCTAAGGACTGTGCAAGCTGAAGGTATTCGTGGCCTCTCCAAGGCTGAGCGTAAAGTATATGCTCCTCCAGCTGGTTCTGGGTTCATCTCAGGCTTTAGTTCTATTTCACGCAGATCATCAATGGATAATCATTTCCCAACTCAGTCAATTCCATTTGGTCCAAGTTCATTTTTATCTGCACAAGCAAGAGTGGTAGAGGAATATAACATGACCCAAATTATTCTAAACGAAGTTGCAGATGAAGGAGGTACTGGTTTGTTAGTAGTGGTAACAGGTGCAAACCATGTCCAATTTGGTTCCAGAGGGACAGGGGTGCCTGCCAGAATTTCAATGAAGATTCAGAAGAAGAACCAAGTAGTTTTACTCCTTGATCCTGAAAGGCAGTACATAAGAAGAGAGGGAGACGTCCCTGTTGCTGATTTTTTGTGGTATTCTGCAGCCAGACCATGCAGTAGAAATTGTTTTGATCGTGCTGAAATTGCTCGAGTTATGAATGCAGCTGGCAGGCAGCGAGATGCCCTACCCCAGGTTAGCTTTGCTGCAGTCTTCATGGAAGTGTATATTTTACGTCCTTGATTTGATTGGTATTTATGCTCTTTTTGGATGCATTGCTTGCCTGATTTAAGGTTTTTCTTTTTTTTCTCTTCTGTATATTTTAAGAAATGATTTGTGCTAAGCTTGATTAATATCAACACTCAACAGTTACATATGGTTTCGAACAACTTCTTTTTTTTTTTTAAAACTCTATATGTTTTTTAACAGTTGTATAAATGCAAAGCTTGATGTTTTCAAACTTTGTGCCGAATAGACACACACAGACACTCATGCACATACACAATTGACTTCATAAATTTCAATATGTGGCATAAAGTTTATAAAGCTATAAAGTTTAGATGATACTTTTTTTGATATTTTTAAGGAAAAGGAATATGCTTGTCCTGTTGTTTTAGGTGGAAAATCAGTATGGTTTGCAGTTCCCTTGTAACTGTAGTAATAGAGTTTGAAAGTTCCTTTGTATTTTTTACAAGTTACTTGAGAATGTTTTTGAAACATAGTTACCATTTTGTAAAATTTCATGTGGCTACAATAACATATGCACCAGGATGGTAAAAACAAAAAGATAATGTGACTGATTTACTTGTATTGTACTGAAAAGAGAAGCAATGGCAATTGCAAAGATTGAACAAGTCATTTATAGATTGAGCTTGCTGAAACTTTGCTTATTTCATTATTTTTTGAATTTCAAAACCACAAAATCGGTTTCCTTGATTATAAGTCTAAGGTGACTAAGCTAACAAGTAAAAAAAAATGTTGTTTATTAGTTTGTTCCCTAGATGTTTTCACACTTAACTATGGATCCTGTAATACTCCTGTGAGGCAACAGATGAAAATCTAAGAACCACTGTTCCCATGTTATTTAGTTCTTTCTTGATTGCTATTGGATATTCCGTGAATTACAGTATGTTTAGGGTGAAGGGGGATAAGTTCTTTGATGTAAGTTTTTAACTGAAGATTCCTTAATATTGTATTAAGGTTTTGATTTGCATGAGTTTGTTGAACATGATATCTTTGTTGGTTAGCAAGCTATTTATCTTCCTTTTCTTGCTTCTCTTCCCCTTATTATTTTCATTATTATGAAGTTATTATTTATCTAATTTCTGAGGGCATCACTCTTCTCTTCTTATGAAGATTATTTGTGAAATATGTAACAGGACCTTCAAAAAGGACTTGACCTTGGTTTGGTATCTCCCGAGGTCCTGCAGAACTTTTTTGATCTGGAGCAATATCCTCTTATTTCGGAGCTCACCCATCGCTTCCAGGTATATTCACTTTCTAGAAGTGAAATTTATTTATAATAATTGTTGTTAACAGGTACTGGTTTGTTAGTAGTGGTACCTCTTATGAGAACCAAACTAGTGTCTGTTTGTGACGTGTATAGAATAAACAAATCACTTACAAGATTGTCCAAATCTAATAGAAAGTGAAATTTATTTATAATAATTGTTGTTAACAGGTACTGGTTTGTTAGTAGTGGTACCTCTTATGAGAACCAAACTAGTGTCTGTTTGTGATGTGTATAGAATAAACAAATCACTTACAAGATTGTCCACATCGAAAAGTGCTCAACTGGCAATGGATCATTTTGATACAGGGTTTCAGAGAAAGATTGTTAGCAGATCCCAAATTCTTGCATAGATTAGCTATAGAAGAAGCTATATCGATAACAACTACTCTCTTGGCACAGTATGAGAGGCGTAAAGAAAATTTCTTTGAAGAGCTTGACTATGTAATTACAGATACAGTCCGGGGATCAGTTGTTGATTTTTTTACTGTATGGCTGCCTGCCCCAACTATCTCATTCCTCTCATATGCTGATGGAGCTGACAACATGGATGCATTAAAAGGTCTCCTTGGTTCAATACCTGATAACGCATTTCAGAAGAATCTTGCAGGGAAGGACTGGAATCTCAGTCACAGATTAGCATCTGTGCTTGTTGGTGGTCTGAAACTGGCTAGTGTTGGATTTATTTCTAGCATTGGGACTGTGGCTGCCTCAAATATTTTATATGCAATACGCAAAGTCCTCAATCCAAAATTGGTTTCTGAGCAACAAATTAGAAGATCACCGATACTCAAAACAGCTGCTGTTTATGGATGCTTTCTAGGTACATCTGCAAATCTTCGTTATCAGGTAAGAAGAATGCTTGTCAAATAAGTTTGGCGATGCCAAGAACTTTCTTTGCTTTATTATGAAAAAACTTTTTGGTCTATGTTGCTCCGACTTTTCATTTTCCTAAAGTACCACTGTTGTGTCAGATACATATCTAATGCTAACACATTAAAGTGGTCATTGAAATGGGGGCTTGGCTGTCCAAATATAAGGAAAAATTTAAGAAAATTTAATTTACTTGTGTCAGACACATGCTGTTGTCCAACATTCACACCCAAGTCTGAGCAACATAGTTTTTGGCATGTGTTCATGATAATTTAATTGTAAGATGTATTCCTTCCTCCATCCAGTGAATATGTAAGGTATGGGAATGTATCTGCTGTATGCAAAAGAATATTTGCTTTTCATTATGATTTTCTTGAATCAAATGATCAAGAGAAAGTTGTGTTAGATTGAGGTTACAGTTTTAAATACTTTGCTGGTAAACTCTGACACTCACCTGGTTTAGACCTGGACTAACACTCTCCTCGCTCATTTGGACTGATGCATATTTGTACTTTTAGTTTTGTCTGGTATCTGGTTGGTATAAAATTAAAATGAACTAAATGCAGATCATCGCTGGAATTGTGGAGCATCGCATTTCTGATGAATTTTCTTCTCAAACATTACTTGTGAATATGCTTTCTTTTGTTGTTCGGACTGTCAACTCCTACTGGGGAACGCAGGTTAGAATTATCTTCATTTGGTAGTTTCATTTATCTCTGATTCTTAATCGCAATGTCTAATTGTATTTAGATCCCTTAGGTCATGTCATGTTGTAGCAACAGTATCATAATTCTGAGGACCAGATCATTGGAAACTATATAATCTCATACTACTACATTAAATTATGCTGCCGGAGTTACGCTATTTAATTTGAACAGCAGCTGCATGGTTTACCTTTGACAGTGATAAGTTTCATTTTATTTAATTTCTACATTAACTGTTACCTGCTTCATAAATTTGATTAATGCACGCTGAGATACCATTTAGTCTGGTTCCATGTCACCATCGGTACCACCAGTAAGAGCATCCCCTAGCAACAGTCTTGCAGGTCTAGAATGTTAATTTAGTTTTGTTGCTTACTTGAATGCAACAGCAATGGGTCGATCTTGCTCGCTTTTCGGGACTGCAAACTCGGAAGAATAAACCACCTTCTTACCAGACTCCAGATTCGCCTAATCCTGCTGCATTGGAATGCAACACTGCAGAAGAGGCCAATATTGATGAATTAAAGAATCAGTGAGGTGATTTTGTATTTTATGTTGTCATTTTAATTTATATTTTATGTTTTTTACACCCCTTTCAACCACGGTACCACAGTAAAAGTCCTTCAACATTAATTCTTACCAATTAATGGAGAATGCAAGGATGGCATTCGAGCAGTAGCCGCAAATGCATTGCGAGTACATTGATTCAATACAGCTTCAAATTATCTAATAACAGAATGAATGGCTGCACCCTTGATTTGAAACCTTTTCTTCAAAACAAGTTATGTTGACTTAAGGGCTCTTCTGTAATCTATTCGGTTTTGTAGAGTTTGGCATCAGGGAAATTAGCGTGTCTTGTAAAGACACTGCTATAGTTTGCAGTTACGAATCTTCACCATGTCCTTAGATCCACCATGAGAGCCTATCTGTTGCTAGCAACGCAGGAAGGCTCTTGACATTTTAGTCAACTATATCTGTATCATCTGCGCATTAAATATAACATACATTCAGTACCAAAATTTTGGAAAATTTAGACTTCGGACTCAAATATTGGTTGGCATTTTGCAAGAATCCCTCAAGAGTCGACAGTTCCTTTCATTTTTTTATATTTCTCATTGTGTTATAAAATATTTGCCATGATTGATTTTATAACCTCTAGCTTGATATGCTGATTGTGCTGACCGTATTAAGCTCAGAGTTTAAAAATTTGTGGTTTCTAATTTCATGCTATTCATTTCGGGCTTAGCTCAAGCTGTGGGGGGAGGCGTAGGGGGAGATTGGTAAAGTATGCTCCTCGTAACAAAAAGGAAAAAAAACAAAAACAGATTTATGAAATTAACAGGAGTCACCTAACATCTGAGGAAATCTTTGTTTAATTATATAATGTCCTTACTGTTTGCTATTCTCAAACAGGAAGTAGCCTGCAGCTTGCTTGCCTTGTAATGACCGTACCAATGTTTTTAAAGATTATTCTTAAAATTTTGAAAAGGGTGAAAAAAAGGTCTGAGTCAACAATTAATGGAACATTTTTGTTAGCAAGAGTCCATTTGATGGTTAGACTTGTTGGGAATTTGCTCTTCGTTCGCCGTCTGTAGCAGCTTCTTCTTGACCATTTGAAAAGCATGCTCTAGATTCATCAACTGCATCATCGGTGATAAAAGTTAATGTTTTTATTTTGTAAACTTGCTAGTAGAAAGTATATCAATTTTAAAAAGTGCAAAATTCATTTGTAGAACACAGGTAAGAGCTGCATACCTCTTGTTTGGCAAATCTGTTATGGATGAATAATCCGCTGAACAGATCGAAACTATCATTGGTGGTGCTCTCTTTCTGCAATTAATCTCATATTATTACATCCCTAAACTTTGAATGTTTCCAATGCTCCTACCCTTTCTGAGAAGCTTGGAGCAAATTGGAGAAGAGAAAAATGCATTAGACTAAGTCGGCTGATTGAACTGACCAATTTAACTAGTGTTTCGAAGCTTTTGGTGTTAATTGACGTAGATTCAATTCCGGTTTCTGACAAAATCCTAGCAAAGTAGAAAGCATAATTTTAGTTTTATAGTTGTTGAAAGGAAATAAGGTTGAAATTGGGTGAGGTTCACTTGATACCTGCCGATAGCATGAGTAAGAAATTGACTCCTAGCAGCCAGTCTGTCATGTTCTTCACAGGACATTTGCATCATTCTGCAACCCTATCCCAACATATAATAACGTGGACTATCAAATCAGTGTATTGTTAAAATTATGTTTTCTCCATTCTGCCGAAAGAAAAGACAAATCAAATACGCATTGGCTTACCTGACGTTCAAAGATGCGTAGGAAGCTGGAACACGTAGCTTCATCCCTCACCCGAACTTTGTCATACATTAAAACAAGATCTTCCCACCCACTTTTGCCACTTTCGGGTCCAAACATGGGATGAGTGCAAAGCAAGTCCATTTCCTCTGGCAAAACCTGAACAAAAGCACCTTCATCCTCAACCTGGAAACAGAAATATGATCTATCATTGGTGACGGAAAAAGCATAACATCATACTTGCAAAAGAACGTCCCTTGGGTGTTCTTTGACGGAAAGCACGTCGACGAAGAGTGTCCGGCGTTTAAGGCAACGGAATGGGATTGACTTGAGCATCTTTGATAGAGATAGGATGGATGTGCTTATCAATATGACATCGTTATCTGCTTCAACGAATGCAGCTACATCCCTAACAACGCAGAAACAAAGGATTGAACAAAAATAAATGTGTCGGATTTGCATAAAATTTCCGTTAATTTCATTAAATTCATGTTCGAATCAAAGCTACCTGAAGAAGGAAATACCCAATTGATGACAGAGCTGGGAATAATCTGTCCGAGAAGTTGCACTTATGGTATGGCCTTGTTGGATCATTGTCTTTGCCAGGAACTGCCCAAATGTGCCAAAACCGACTATGCCTATATTTAGTGTCAGTGAGGAAAAGGAATCAGATGAAGAAGACATGGCTGAGGGAGACAAAAAACACTCAGCAAAGAAAGAGAAGAGGAGGGGTGGGAGTAGGGTTTTGGATTAGATGTCTTTCAAGAGAAGAGGCGAGCTTAAATAGTGCTAAAAAAGGTCAGCCGGCATGTCGTGTATTCAAGTCGAAGACTTTGACATATGTGATGAATACTGAACCAAGATATTTGTGGACGATGGCCCAGCTAGTGTATAAACCTTCCATTTTTGTGATTCGTGGACCTTTTCATTTTGGGCCTGTGCCTCCGGAGGCTGCAAATGACCTAGATTCCTCTATTGTTGCATTTAAAAGGGAGAACAAGATGTACAGGCTTAGGATTTTTATCGAAGAAGATTTTAAGTTGTATTAATTTAAGGCTAGAAAGGGCGGAGCAGATAAAAGGGTTTAGAGAGGTTATTTCTGGAATGAATAGGGAAAAAAGAAACACTAGGCCTAGGTGAAATAATATTCACATTTTCTCAAATGGTCGACTCCAACATGAGATGGCCGATGCAGCTTCAGAGAAAAAGTTCAAAGGCCTAAGCTAAAGAAACAATTTTTTTGTTAGTATATTATATTATTACGAGTATGTAACGGCTTTGAAGTAGAATGTAATTACATTTTCCATTATAATGGAAATCTCCATCAAATTCTTTATGGACCGTCACTTCAAACAGTCTTGCAGAACTTCGATATCCAACTTAACCTTAGTAACTTGTTCAACGATATAAGCCAGCATTTCTTCTGTGTTTTGTTATTCATTTGTTTATTTCTATTGATGGAGGCCCATTATTGGGCTATTGCCTCACAATGGAAGGTAGCGTCTCCATTCCCGAAAATTTCACGTGTATTTTATTTTGTTATTCAATTTAAGATCTCGAAATTGGATCTTACATGTCCTCTTTAACTCTATTGGTTGTCCTCTTTAACTCTTTCTTTTATTTTATTTTTTTTTTAAGTTTGATCATATTTCCACCTTATGTTTTTAATTTTTTTCAATGTAAATATTAATTACTTATGAGTAGGTAAATAGAACTCATATGCAAGTAAACATGACTCAGTTGAAGAAGAAAAGAAACATAGACAATCGATTACTACAAAATAATCACTTAATTTCAATGAAATTTTTGGCCAATAGAGTTCATATTTCATATCCATTACCGATGGATTACAAAATTAATCATGAATCGATACAAGTAGTACATCTACAGGCACGTTTGACTCTCAAAATGGAATAAAAAACAAATAAAATAACTATTTTGTGAGAATTGAATAAAATATGAATAATTATTAAATAGTTTGATTTATGTAATGAAATTGTCACTATGACATTATTCTAATATTTGATTGATAAAAAATAACTTTGAAATAATAAAGAAATATGTGATGAAAAGATAAAAATACACTCCATTATAATTTATGATTTTCAATTTAAAATATTTATTTTTTTGATAATTATTAAAAATATTAATAAATTTTTAATTAAAATTTTAATATGAAGAATTTAATTTAATTTAGTTTTTTAAAAATATTAATAATTTATAATTAAACCTTTAACATGATTATTTTATTTTATGTTATTATTTTTATATTTAAAATATTCAAATATAAAAAATTTATAATTAAAGTTTTAATTTCATTCTTTAATTTGAAATATTATTTTTTTATAATTCATGATTAAAGCTTAAAATATTTTATTTTAATTTCATTTTGATTTTTTTTTTCAGTGAAAGAAGATGTGCTACCACAATGGAGTGCGGATCTCTTATTCCTTGTGGTTGGATTTGGTAATTAAAGTGCCAAATTGACATTTCCCACGATTGGATTTGATCGTTAGAACGCCGAACCAATGCTCTGGCGATCGAATCTGGCTATGGAAGGTCTTATATATGCTTGTAATTTTTAAAATTAGTTAAAGGTATTTTTGTTTAATCACTTTTTTATGTTATTCTAATTTGAACGGAATAATCTTTTCAAAAGAAAAATCAGTAATAATTATTTCACTCTTTCTCGAAATGGTAATTTTTCAAAATAATCATTTCGTGAAGCTAACATAGTACTATTCGGGTAGAGTTAGGAGCTAACATGGTTAAGTCACAACAATTGCAATCAGCAATTGAAATTACTTTCCACGAATAAACAATGATAGTGAAATAATCTACAAAGCTTTTCAATAAAACAAAAAGAGTAATCAATTAAACGAGCAACCAAGATCTGTATCCAACAAAGTTTAAACCACAAGAACTACCAATATTCAGCTTTGAGACATTTAAATAAAAGATCTTAATACTATTAAAGATAATTTTAATTTTTAAAAAAAAGAAATAAAAGAAATTAACTTGTGAAAGACTGTAGAGAAAAAGAACGTGAAAATTAATACGGTAAAACTAATTGGCATACTAATCCAAAATAAATAAGGATAAACAATTAGAGAAAGTGTCAAAATTACACTACGGAGAACAATAACATGAATATTAATACTTACATTATCAAAATCGAATAAAACTTAAACCATGAGATCTCAAAACCTAAAATCTTTGGTGCACTTTTCTTGATAGTTATAGATTTAAGTTTTTTCACTTTAAGAATATAAAAGGAGTTTAAATGGCCTAAAATAGAGTCAAGTACTCCATAGATCCTTGATGTTTTCATCAATTTAGTCTCTCTATCTTAAAATTGGTTAATTTAATTCTTGTATTTTGAGATTTTATGCAATTGAGTCCCTCCCCTTAATATCGTCCAAATAGATCGGTAATGGTGCTTATGGTTGTTTGTGCACCTTGCGTTGACATGTCAAACTATGCTGATGTGACATGCTTGAAATTTTTTTTTGAAAATTTTTTCCTCGTCAGTTTTTTTATACCATGTTATAGAAGTTAAATTGAACAAAAATGTAAATTACGTGGACTAAAAAGAACAAGTTTGTAGAGTACAAGGATTAAATTGAATAAAAATCTATCATATATTATAAAGACTAAATTGAGTACCTTTGCTAGTTTTTGCTTAGCATTACGTTGATACCAAAAATGTTCTTTTACACATTAGAGGTTATTTTTTAGTAATTAAAACTATTGACTTTCCATTTATACAAAAAATGTACAAACTAGTTACAATATTCTTTTTTGAAAGGCTAATGAATTTTCTCATTTCGCTGGAAAATATTCTCATTTCACTAGAGTAATACAAGTATATCCAATAAAAAAACTCCAGATTAACAAAAGGACCTTGTTTTTGACAATAGCCATTAAGATACCCAAAAAACATAATGTACATCACTCAATCCTTTCAATAGGCTTGTAACCTCTATTAGAACAAGTATCAAGTAAAAGTGTAACCATTGTAAACTATCCACCCCTTACAAAAGAAAGCTACCTAGATATACACAATATAGACAAAACCACAACAAAAGAAATCCTTACTCCAACAAACTCAACCATAGCAGCAAATTAAGATTTCTATATCATAAATAAAAATAGAGCATTGTCTGACCAATTGATATACAGACCCAAGACCCACAGACCCCAAACCTTTATTTTGTAAATTAGGGTTTAGTTTGACCCAAAACTCTAAACTCTAAATGCAATGACCAATTGTCATTGCCATATCAGCATAATATGACATGTCAATGCCACGTTAGCACCATTAACGGTCAATTTGGACTGCATTAGGAGGAGGGACTCGATTGCACAAAATCTCACAATACATGGACTAAATTGACCAATTTTGGGATAGAGGATATCCATAGGTGAGGAAAACTTCGAGACTTCACCAAACCATTGAGATGGTCTACGAATAATTTTTCAATTGAAGATTGTTGACCCCATTATTTAAAATTGAACAAATCATAACATCATTTTACAACTACATCAGATGCATCCGTGAAACTGAACAAAAGACTCAATTAGCTGATTTAATAAAGAATTAATTGATAAATAAGGATTAAGGAAATATAGGAATAAAATCAAGGGTAGGCTACAACAGGATAACTTAAGATTAAATGGTGTTGTTTGTGGAACGGGCTCCACAGAGGTGCTAACCCTTCTCCGTGTGTAACCACACTCTCGAACCTATCTCTAAAAAATTCATAGATCAGTTCTCATTCTTTCGATGGATCTAAACTTAATTTAGGATTTCGTAGATTAGAACCAAGTTAATAGATAACCAATCGCATTTAGAAAAAATGATTGGTGGTGACTCTTAACTCGTTTTATTTTTGCTACGTCTAGCAGTCGGGTTCTCAAACCCGCGCGTTACGACATATCCAAACGAGTAAGTTTATAGCAGAATTTAGCTTTTTGCATTTTAAGGGCATATAATATTAGACTATTATGCTATGTTTACTAAGCCATCGCTACACCAAAACCCTTCTCTCTTAGATGAAAATTACTTTTGTTCTAAAATATTGTTAACAAATGGATAGAGATCATTCTACCAAATGGCAAGTTATATATGTGAACTATAGAAACTACAAAATGAGTAGCAACAATAAGTTACTCGTGAAGATGCATGGCGATTGTTCATCTCGGAAAGTTCGTTATGTGGACCGGTCTTTTATTTGTGCTTTTAAGGAAAATGAGGCATTGGGGATTTTGGACTTTCATGTCAAGAATTGATCTCTTCTTAATAAATGGATTTGGTGTTTTGGTGAAGAAAGAGACTCTATTTTGGAGATGCATCATTGCTGAAAATAATGGTATGGACCTAAACTCTTTTATTCCTTCTTGCACTTCTTTAAGGAAATTGTTACCTATTTACAGAAAGATTGTTAGCCCCTTAGTGGATAATAGTCAATGTTAGATTTAATCAAAACTGGTTTTGGATTGCTACTTGGAAAAGGTAAACTGTATTAAATTATGACATGATGTTTGGATTAGGGATTTTTCCCTTAAAGTTGCCTTTTCTCATATTTTTGCTCTTTCATTACTTAAAAGTGGTGTTATGCTTGATTATGGTTATTGGTATGATGATATTTGGCATTGGAATATTTCTTTGGGAAGAAATCTTTTTAATTGGGAACAAGAGCAATGGAAACTTATTATGGAACTTTTGAATAATTTTTTTCTTGATTAAGAGATGTATGATAAAATTATATGGAAAGATTGCCTGAATGATATTTATTCCACCAAATCTTTTTGTGAACTTACTGTTGGTAGTGTTAATGCCAAACAGTATTTATGAAAATTAATTTGGCCAAATCTAACACCTCCCAAAGTGGAGGTTCTTTGTTGGTAAGCTCTCAAAGGAAGAATTACCATTAGAGGAGAACTTGCCATGAGGGGAATCATCAATAATAATGCTTCAATGTGCGCCATATGCAATAAAGAAATTGAGACGGTTGATCATCTTTTTTTGAGTTGTTATGACTCTTGGCGAATATGGAATTTCTGGATCGATGCTTGGGGCCGTAAGTTGGTTATTCTGAATAATATAGGGGCTTTCACTCATGCTTGGAATGGTGTCATTAACAAAAGTAGGAGTTGTCCTATTTGGCGCATGGCTTTCTTTTACATCATTTGGACAATTTGGCTCTCTAGGAACGATCTCATTTTCAAAGGTAAACCTTTTTACGTTAATCAAAATCTTGATTTTATCAAGTTAAGAATTGGTTGTTAGTGCCAAGTGGTTTAAGGATAACTTTACTGTTTTAGATATTGTAAGAGAGCCATCACTTGCTATAGCTCCATTGTTGTTGAAAAAAGTTAAACCTATGATTAAGTGGGTTAAACCTCCTTGTGGATGCATGAAATTTAATGTTAATGGAGCCACTAGGGGTTGTCCGAGGGAAGCAGGTATTGGTGGTGCTTTGAAAGATAGTGATGGCAATATCAAGATTCTTTTTTCTAAATTTGTTGGCTTTGCAGATTCTAATTTTACTGAAATCCATACTATCAAGGAAGCCTTCTTTTTTTTTTTTTTGTTGCTTGTTCTTGGGCTGGAACTCATGAACTTATTGTGGAATCGGATTCCTCTAATGTTGTTAAGTGGATTAACAATCCCCCTTTTGCTCAATGGAGAACAAGAAGTGTCTCGTGCTTGATTAATAATCTGAAATGCAAGTTCCTTAAGTGGAAAGTGGTTCACACTCCAAGATCAATGAATCAACTTGTTGATTGTTTGGCCAAGGATGGAGTTGAATGATTGGATGATCTTATTGAGGTCTTTGGCTGATTCAATTTATCTTATGCTTTGTCGCTACTGCTTATGGACTTTTTTTATTTGTGTGCTTTTTGAGTTTTTTTTCTAGTTTGCCTTCTATTATGTCTTTTTTGTTAGGAACCTGCTTTATTTTTTGGCTAATGGATCTTTGTGGTTGATGCGTTCATGTTGGTTGCAGCCTGATCTGCTATGCTCACTTTTCCTTGTACCATTTGTGAGTATGCATTTTTCTTGTGAGACTCATATGCTAATAAATTCCTTGCCATTCAAAAAAAAAAAAATTTAACATATTGTTCTTAACTTTAATTCCAATATTCCCTTTTTTTATTTTTCTTAATTCTAGGCATCATTTTGCCTAAATTGGATTTGAAAACCAAAATAAAGAAAAAAAAAAGATAAATCTTAACTCTCTTCAGCAAAATTTGAACCATATATTAAAATGTTCTTATTCACATCATAGTTCATCCTAGTCTTCATTTTATTTTTATTTACTGTTGCCAAGCAAGCATATATACGTATTGGATAAGACCAATCGTTCAGGTTAATGGGTTGAGATCTTTTCCGAAATTGATTGCAATCCCATGAAAGCTTGAATATTTCTGAAATTAAGTCAAGTTTCTATTGGATCCCAAACATATCTGGTTTGTCTGTCAGTAAATATAAAAGCATAGGCACCTTGTTTTTTTTCACCTAATTAATTTTTTTTGATTTAATAAACCAACTTGTTTTTGCAATTTGCATGTTGATGTTATAATACTTGGGAGTTTAATTCAACTCAACTCATATTAAATTTTTAAGTGAAAAAGATGAGAAATCGTAGCCATTGCTTGAGCCAAGAGAGAAATTTAAGAGATAAAGAGAATTCCTTATGGTAATTGAAACTTCAAACTACATTATTTTGAACCTTTATAAGCACATATAACCACAAACAGACGCAAGAAAACAACATTTAAATCATAAAAACAAATTAAAGATTTTTGAGAATATAGCAAATCCTTTACCCTCGATGAGGGTATGAGTCGGAGTAATCACAAGCATCCAAGAAACCATCTGATGACTTCTTGTAGCAATAATCCTTTCTCTTATTACTTCAACAACAAGTAGATAAATCCCCTTAGAGATAAAGGAAATAATAATGCAACTGCAAGCCATATAAAGAAAATGCTTCTTTATTATTAAATAAGTAAGCTTCCTTCAGTCGAGAAGAAGTAACGATTGACTTAGTAAGGTGGTGATCTATACTTAAAAGGAGGGGGAGGATATGGAAAAGAAGGTAGTGGAGATTTTATAGTACTATGGAGTTGGAGGGAATAGAGATGGTGAGATAGGAGACTTGAAAATTTAAGGGCAAGGTGATAGCTATGGCAGTGGAGGTGAAGGAGATAGGAGATGGTGATCTTTTGACGAAGAGAGAGACTGAAGGTTACTTGTAATATGGTGGTGGTGGTGACTTGTAAATGTATGGTGGAGGTGGAGGTGACGTGTACACGTATGGAGGTGGTGGTGGTGACTTGTACATGTATGGTGGAGGTGGAGGTGACTTGTAAATGTATGGAAGAGGAGGAGGTGAGTTATACTCGTATGGTGGAGGTGGTGGTGATTTGTACACGTATGGAGGAGGAGGTGGTGATTTATAAATGTATGGAGGAGGTGGTGGTGACTTATAAATGTATGGAGGTGGTGGTGGTGACTTGTACTCATATGGAGGAGGTGGGGGTGACTTGTACACGTATGGAGGAGGTGGTGGTGATTTATAAATGTATGGAGGAGGTGGAGGTGACTTATAAATGTATGGAGGTGGTGACTTGTACTCATATGGAGGAGGTGGAGGTGACTTGTAAACATATGGAGGAGGTGGTGGTGATTTATAAATGTATGGAGGAGGTGGAGGTGATTCGTATACATATGGAGGAGGTGGAGGTGACTTATAAATGTATGGAGGTGGTGGTGGTGACTTGTACACATATGGAGGTGGTGGTGGCGACTCATACTTATATGGAGGAGGTGGAGGTGACTCATACTTATATGGAGGAGGTGGTGGTGACTCATACTTATATGGAGGAGGTGGAGGTGACTCATACTTATATGGAGGAGGTGGTGGTGACTCATACTTATATGGAGGAGGTGGTGGTGACTCATACTTATATGGAGGTGGTGGTGGTGACTTGTATACATATGGAGGTGGAGGAGGCGATTTGTAAACATATGGAGGAGGAGGTGGTGACTTATACTTATATGGAGGAGGTGGAGGTGACATGTACATGTACGGAGGAAGATTCGGCGACTTATAATAATAAGGAGGTGGTTTCTCCTGGTAGTAGGGCGGTGGTGCATTGTAAGGCTCATCATCGGCAGCTGCGTTGTTGATCAGCAACCACAATGCCCAGGCATAGGCCAGGTGTGGCCAAATTTTGGCCATTTTGGGCTGAACTAGGCACTAAAACTCCCACAACTATGCACTTGTATGCGATACAAATCAAGGACTATTTCTATTTCTATTTGGCGAAGTACAATGGAGAGGTTGCAGTTTATATAGTAATATCTCCAACATCCAAGAGAATTTTAAAATGGTGAAATACGAAACTTCCAACCTTCAATCGACCTAATAATTTAACTTATCTGCTCTCAACATTTTATTATTTAATGAGGAATGGATGTGACATCCCACTGGCTCCTCATAGACTTTTGTAAATGAAGCTTGAAGCAGTCAGAGGGAATTGAATTTGAACCATTCTCAACACATTAAAAATTTAATATGGGATCTCACAAAATCGGCCAGTGTCTTAATCAATTATACGTAATATTTTTTGTATATTAAAGCGGGGACGTCGACATTATAAAACCAAATCTATAATTTGATAATAATCTGCATATTTTTCTCTTCACATAAAACCAGTTAGCACTGTTTACCTAATCGAGAGTCGATTATATTTTCAGCCAGAGCAAATTTTCTACATATTATTAAAGGAAAGATCAAGATGTCCCTTGAATATCTTATGGGTAATATGATAAGGAGATTCCTCTATTCTTTTTATCACAAAATTCGAATTCAAAATATCTAAGTAGAAATCTAAAATTCTAATGGTTTGAGTGTTTCATTATATTATTTGTTTGTTAAAATTTCCCTAATTAGCCTAGCCATTTGTTCTATTTTTTTTTTAAAACCAATCATGACAATGATTAATTGAACAAGTCTCAAGTCATTGTTAATTACATGAGGCAAATTTTCTCCTTTTCTTTTGAGGAAGAGAATGCACTCGGTAAAGGGAGACGGACTCGTGTTTTTATTGGATATAGTTGTACAAACAAATAAATTTAATATGAAAACTGAAACTTAGTTTGATGGTCGTTATCATCATTAAGAGGATACAGATTTGAATATAGCTCCTTCCTTATATATCTCCCTAAAACACAAAAGAAAATTGAATATTTTATTTCATTAAATATTTTATTGTGAAAAAACAAAAGGAAAAAGAAGCAAGTTGAAAAGAATTATTCAATTGTGAAAAGGTAGAATAGACGTTTGTTGGACAATTCAACTGGAGAGAGCTAACCCCTCCCCCAGACTTTGTCCAAATGTAAATAAAAAATTTGTCAATTTTGGCTCGTGAAAACTACTTCTTTAAGTGTAAATTTTGCAAACACCAATTATAAAGTTGAATCTGCGCCTGGCAAGTTAATAGACTTGGCTAATAAAAATATTTTTTATAGGAGTATATAGTATTCAAATCAATTTATATCAGACAAGAAAAGGAGACTCGTTCTCCTTTGCTAGCTTTTGTTGGAATAAAATGCACACAAGCACGGTTAATGCACGATTCAACTCAGTAAGAGTCTTATGTCTTTGTGTGTGTGTATATATATATATATATATATAATATTACATAAAAACTCCTTCAACAGCAAGTAATTAATTAATGACTGAATGGTTAGGCACCTCTTTTTTTTAATTATTTTTTGTTTTAATTTTTCTCTTCCTTTTGAGATAGATGTCAATGGCTCTTGGTAGTTATTGATTGGTACAACCCAACCTCTAATCGTGAGGTCAGGTATTATTGACTTTTATACCATGAGTTTTTTCTTTTTTTATAATCTTTTTATCGGAAAAAAAATTAAACATAATTTGTGAGTTATTTCGTTCATCTAGAAATGAATCAGAAAACAATCATGCTATAAAGGAAACAACACTCAAGAAAGAAAAATGTCAAACACAATGTAATTTGGGAGTTTAATGAGTTAAAAGCTCTTTAAGCTTTTGTCCGAAGTTCCACGTAATCTTCTGACTATTGGCTAATTTTAACAATATAATCAACCTAACTTGAGCATGTGAATATTGATTATTGAGTAAGAATTCAGATTTAATTTCTCAGCTGTTCTCCCTCATTAATAATGTGGGTAGAGGTTTAAGTACAAATTCTTTCTCCTCCTTTAAACTTCATACATAACATAATATATATACATATATTGGTTAGGAAGTACCCTTCCTACTCATCATTCAAATAGCATTTATAATCACATAGTTGGTCAAAAATTGTAAAAAAAAAAAACTATTAAGAATTTTGATCAAAATACCCACTATATTTATGTATTTTATTCAATTTAGTCTATATACTTAAAATCGAAGTAATTTAGGTTTTTCATTTTGGAAATCATTTCAATTTAATTCCTCTCCCTAACAGTATCTAATTTTGTCATTAAAAAGGATAATGTCAGCACTGATATGACATATTTTGATGACGTGACATCAAAATGATGACTTGGCATACCATGTGGTACTACCACGTCATTACATCAATGCCATGTAACATGCAATGTCATTATGGTGGTATCACATCATCAAAATGTGCCACGTTAGTGTCGTTTTAGCGCTGACATCATCTCCTTTAATAATAAAATCAGATGCTATTAGGGTAGGGATTACTTGAAACAATTCTCAAAATTAAGGATTAAATTGTTTTGATTTTGAGCATATGGATTAAATTGAACAAAATGCATAAGTATAAGGACTTGGTAAATATTTGACTTAAAAATATTTCATTTTAGTTAATGCATTGAAGCATTGTATAATAAAGATAAATCAAGGAAAAAAAAAACACACCTAGGTTGACATTGGATTTTCGAATTTGAAAGAATGGATAAATGAGTGATAAAACTCATGGAGAATATCAATTTCCTCATTGTTTATAAACACCATCTTAAATTCATATTTTCAAATATAATAATAATAAAAATTATTACTCTATACATTGATGATAGAGGTTTTGAACTCCATTAACAGTTTATATGACTTGTCTTCGAGTGAGATAAGCTTGGGCAAGATTTTCCAGGTCGGAGACTATTGTGATATTAATAAATATTACATTATAATTTAATTGTAATTTTAAAATATATTTAAAATTTTAATTAAAAATTGAGATTGATGCGACCGGACCCAACCTATAGATTCCTCAGATTGTCATGTGCCGTTTAACAATTAAATAATTGATTTTTTTTTAAATGCCTTAAATGGATACTCGTCAACCTTTTAAACTCGTTAGCAGAGTTAAAGAAACTCCACCTTCTATATATTGGATAATAATCCCTTAATCTTGCAAATATTTAATCCATATCTATTAAGGTTAATTACAATGCAGATATTTAAATCCATATCCATTAAAGCTAATTTTTTTTGACAAGCCCATTAAAGTTAATTACAAAGTCCCCTTAACAAAAAGGTGAAATACAAGTTCTATCAAATTTAAAAAACAACTTATTTTTATTTAATTTTCACTGAAATGAAAAAATATGTTATGACTATAGTGTATTTTATATTAAGTTTTTTTAATTTTCTTATGAAATTGATGCTCCATGACTTTTTCAATGCGAGAAAAGTAAAAAACAAAAAAAAGTAACATAAATTAGAAAGATAAGAAGCTTTTCAAAAAAAAAAAAATAGAAAGATAAGAAAATAGTACACAACTTTAAAAGATTAAAAACATGCACATACAATATAAGACGGAAGTAGTATCTTTTCAAAGAAAAAAGGTGCTTAATTTCCTTTTTCGAAGTGAGATTTGATATGATTTAATTTGGTGGGAGGGGTCAAAGGAGAAAGTGTTCGCTGTAGAAACACGTATACTAGAAAAGCTGCAAGGGGGATGTTATAAATTCCCCTGTCATTAATATTTCACACAATTAGAAATGAATATTATAAAATTATTAAGAAGTGCATCTTAATGTTATCTTATTGGATTAAACCTTTTGATTCAAACCATATACTACAAGTGTCAGATGAGTGCTGCCCCATTGGGTTAAGCCTTTATTTCCCCCTATTTTACTTGTTCTTGATTAAAAGTCTTTTTTTTTTTCATTTATTTGGACAAAATTTGTGTAATGCCTTAGTTAAATGTTGAAGTAATACTTGGTCCAAGTTAGGGGGGAAATATTGGCTCCAAGCGTTTGAACCTTCCTCGAAACATTATCTTTTCTGAGCTGTATTTTAATGGTTTGACTTAAATGACAGTGCCTTGCTTTTCCAGAATGCTATAAATTGTAACTGGTTTTTGTATGAATTTGTGAAAGGAAAATGACAAAGTGTCTCCATTATTAACAGAAAAGAAATGTTATTATTATTATTGTTATTATTTTTAAAAAAAAATTTTTATTAATTTTGAATTATTCGTTGAAAACACACTCCTAACAAATCGTAGAACAAAATAGAGTTAACTTCCCGAGGTGGTACATCATAAAAACAAAAATTATTATCTAGATTAAAGCTTATGTTGGCCATGCCAGCAGCTAACATATTCTTTTCTCTAAAAATATAGGAAATCCTCACCTCCTAATCAAGTTACAACAAACTGCAAATAATGTCCAGCAAATCGGATTTTGCACATAGATGCGATACACTAGCAGTTATTGCCTATTATTATTATTATTATTCTTATTGTTTCATGTCACTTGTGAAAAATCAGGTAAAATTAATGAAAACATAATAAATGATTAAATATGAGATAATTAAGAGGTTAGAATCATATCACTATATACATGCTCCGAAGGTTATGAACTGATGTGTGGGATATTCAGTTCTTTTTTGAATATACTATAACAAAACTTACTATTTTGATAGACCTTCAATAATTTTACTAATCAAACGTAAGAGGTGCCATTGCTGGGCCTGTCGTTACATAAAAAAACTAAGCTCATGTTTGGGCTCAATTCGCTCATTTATATTTGAAATATTAAAAATTAATATTAAATAAATTCTATTCTATCAATATAATAATATGATCAAATCGATTTAAATTAAATATTGTTATGAATATTTTTGTGAATATTCATTTATATTATGTATATCTAGATTTGAATGTAAATTAGATTGGATTAGGGTTTAATCTATCTAACTTTTAAGTGTTATCTTCATCTTGTAAATTTTATCGAGATAAGGGCTTTATTTGCTTATAAATAGGCCCCTTTAGTTCATTTGTAAATGCATCTATAATAAAATCTTCTTACTCCCTTTAAATACTTTTTTTTATATTTCTCTTACAGTTGTTCTTTCAGTTATATTTCAAAACACGTTATCAGTACGATATTTTGATCTCTCAAGTTTGGATTTTGTTTTCATCATCTTCAAGCTTTAATAGAATTTCAATAATTGGGTTTTGTTTTTTAGTTTTAGCAAATTAGATAAGTGTTAGTATTTTTTTGTTTTCATCCTCTCACAAAGGTTGGTTTTTTGTTTCTGATTTTAGAAAATCAAGTAAGTGACTTGATATCTCTTTAATATTTTCATTCTCAAAAAATCAACCTTAATATAAATTTTGCTATCATGTAGTATATATTATATTTTGTCCATTACTATTAATGAAAAATCATAATGTCCATTTCCTTAAGTGAATGTGATAAACGAGCTACTAATAAAAAAATTATAAATTCATCCATTTCCTAAAGTGAATGCTACATCATTTAATAATTACGGTCATTATCATGAATCTATCTATCCCCTGAATTGAATGCCACATCATTGAATAATTATGATCATGGACATGGAAGAGGTAGTTATAATAATTTACACTATCACTATTTTAATTAAAGATAATTTTATCACCATAAGTGGATAGATAATTTTGCCATTATAAGTGAATGGATAATTTTACCATCAAAAGTAGATGGATGCCTTAACCCATTAACACACCAAAAAATGAATAATCCACAAGAAGTGGATAACTCATCATAAGTGGATCACCCACCAAAAGTGGATAGATACTTGTAATCTACCAAAAGTGGATGAATACTTTCAATTCACTAGAAGTGGATGAATAATGAAAAGACAAAAATGGAAAGAATAAAAGAAATATAGAAAATGTATTGTCATTGATGTGGCATAAAAAACCATTGGTCATGTAACTGTTGTACGTCTTGAATTATATCAAGCATCATTGAAAACTAAAACATCTTGTGATGATTTGAACTACGGCCAAGTTGATATAGCACATCAAGATGTTTGTCCATCCTGAAAGAGGAATTGATTATATGATTGGAAATGGAAATATCCACTGTTGATTTTCTTGTCTTGAAAAAGGAATCGATCTTTTGATTGGTAAGGGAAATGTCTAAGAATGAACTTAATAGCAATTGGTATATTTTAGTATAATTATATTACGAAGATGGTTTAATATGTTCTTATTATATTTAAATGACATGTTCTTATTATGTGTTTTAATTATGTATTTAATGTTCTTTCATGTTAAATTGTAAATTTCTTATTGTATATATCTTATTTTATTGAAGAAAAATATGGATATTCATATTATTGGATCCAAGATCTATGATGTAAATATATGTCTAGTATGACATTGCTACAACGCTCACTATATTTAAAGACAAGAAATATTTTTCCCACTTAACAATGAAAAAACCAATGTCAATATAATATCTAGTAGTACAAGATTAATTGAAGGATACGAAATAGCTAATATTTTACTACATTGGGGAATAAAGTTTATAATAGAGGATCTATTATTTTTTATTAAGTCTCAAAGAAGATTATTAAGTTTTAAAAATATTTGTCTGAATAGATATCATATATGAGACAACGAATGAAAGACACTTAATACCTCTATATGACATTTATTATCTCAAGTAAGAAGTGTTTGTTGAAAAAAAAATTACTTACTTTGTTCTTTGGATTAAACTACACAAATATTAGAATAATTGAAACCCATTAAAACTAGAAGCTTACTAATGATTTTAATATTTGGCATGATCGGTTAGACAATCCTGGATAAATAATGATGCAAAAAATTATTGAAAATTAATATGATTATTTATTAAAAAATCAGAAGATTTTTCAATTTAATGAAATACTTAAGTGGTGCTTGCTTTCAAGGCAAATAAATTATAAGGCTATCACTAGCTAAAGTTGGGACTGAATTTTCTATGTTTTTGAAACATATTAAAGGTTTTATGTGGATTCATGTATCCACCATCTGAACCATTTAGATATTTTATGATTTTAATTGATGCAACGATTAGATGATCAATATGTACTTATTATCAACTTGCAATTTGACATTTGCAAGATTAATTGCCTAAATCATTTGTTTACAAACATGTTTTTCTAATTATGTAATTAGTACAATTAGTCTTGACAATGCTAGTGAATTTACATCTCAAGCCTTTAATATTACATATTAGTTGGAATAACTATTAAAGTACCTGTTGCTTATGTTCATACACAAAACAGTCTAGTAGAATTGTTTATTAAATACTTTTAACTGATTTCAAGGCCATGACTTATGAAATTTAAAATTTCTATTTGGGGGCATGCCATTTTGGATGTAGCAACACTTGTATGTGTCGTAACGTGCGGGTCTGGGAACCCGACCGTTAGACGCCGACGAAAATTAAGTGGTGTGGGAGTCACCACTAATCTTTTTTTTTTTTTTATCTAGGTGTGATTGGTCATCTATGAACCCGATTCTAATCGACGAAGTCCTAAATTAATTTTAGGTCCGTCAAAAGAACGAGAGCTGATCCATATTTTTCAAAGATAGGTTCAGGAGTGCGGTTACGCACGGAGAAGGGTTAGCACCTCCGTGACGTCCGTTTCGCAAACGGTACCATTTAATCTTAAGTTATCCTATTATAGCCTACTTTTGATTTAGTCCTCGCTTATTAACTAATTTTCTATTAAACTGACTGCTTGAGTCTTATTTGGTTTTACGTATGCACACGATGCAAGTGTAAAATGATGTCATGACTTGTTTATTTTAAATAATGGGGTCGGTAATCTTTTATTGGAAAGTCATTTGAAGACCATCCCAACGCTTTGGTGAAGTCTCGAAATTTTTCTCACCTACGGATATCCCCGGAAGAACTCGTCTCTATAAGCTCTTCGGGGAAATCCCATCATCGGAACTCCCGCACCATTTGCAAGATAAATGTGGCATGCTATGACAGGATAAAGTGATGATGTCTACATGCACGCATTTATTGACTTAAGCAGTTCATAATTCATCCAATAATTTATCACCTTATTTATATATTTATTTTGTCATTTTTATGGATTATTTATTTATTTTATTATTATTATTATTATTTTTTCTATTTTCCATTTAGATCCGTATCTTTTAATTAACATTGTTGATTAACATTTAACTTGATTATATAATTTGTCGAATAAACAATTAATTAAATTAATGGTTAACTTAATAAAAATTTTTTAATGATATTTATTCGTTGATTAACTAATTACACTAACTTAGATTTAAATGTAACATTATGTAGATTTATTTTTCTTTATTATTTTAGTGACGATAATTTGAGTTAACGGGTATTGAAGTTTAGAGTTCGGATTTATCCCGACGCTTCGGTGAAAATCCGTCTCGTACTTCGTATTCAAAAAAAATCCACTTAGAAAAGGCAACTCTTTACCTCTCTTAGGTGAAATTTTTCAAACGATCATTTCATTTTTCCTTTTTTATTCTTCTCATTCACTTACCATTATTACTATATTTATTTCTTAAAAAAAACTAAATCTATTATGAATTTTCTTTCTATTTATTTACTTATTTTAATTTTTTAAGCCATGCATTTTACTATTATTTTTTATTATTACTATCATTATTTTTTTTATTTTTTAGCATTAAAAGAAGCATCCATAATATATATATACATATATATAAATGACTTTTCCTAATATGGTTTAAATCATAACAATAAAAAATGTAATTTATTTAATAAAATGGGCTAACCCAAAATTAATTGAAACAAGCCTAAACCAAAAAGGATGGGTTATACCTTTTTGGGCTCGGATTAGCCCAGCCCGATGGCCCGTAGAAATCCAAATCTGCTACACCCGGTCTGCTTCCCGAGGCCCACAAGGTAGAATTCAAAACGCACCGTTTGGTGCCTGTGGAGCCACTCAAAACGACGCCGTTTAGGCTTGGACTTTCCAACTTCTGCCACTCCACTAAAACGACACCGTTTTGTTCTCTTACACTTGGGTATAAAAACCCCTTTTTTGGCATTTTCTATTCATTTTCAACTTTCATTTTCTCTCTCTAGTCGACCCCTCTCTCCGCTTTCTCTCTAGAAGACTTTCCCTCTCTTTCCCCTTCTCGTCGGTCGACGCTTACTTTTCTCTATCTTCCCTTCACCGATCGGCGACTTCTCTTTGCTCTCTACCGTCCGCCAACTCCCTCTCTTCTCTTTCTATCACCGGCGCCCAAACTCTCTCCTCTCTTCCCTACGTCGACAGCCAAAACTCTCTCTTCTCTATTTCACCGCCAGCCGAACACCCACACAGATCAACTCCCTCTCTTCTCACCCACTACCCGAACCCCCTTTGTTCAAACACTGATTTTTTGGCTTTTTTTTCTTTGGTTCTTTTCTGATTGCCTTTTTTGATTTTTTTTTCTGTTGCTAGGTCGTTTGCTGCTGGTAGATTTAGGATTTTTTTTTATCTGTGGTTTTCTTGGTTCTCTCCCTTTTTGGTTTTGCAGGTTCGATTTTTAACAGTTGGGTTGTCCAAAATTTTGGACAACCCGGCAATGGGGTTCTAGCACCAAGGAGTTGGTAGCCAGAGCCCCATCATTCAGGGTGGTTGGGGGAAGAGATGGCTAGGCATACGCCCAGTCATTCCTCTCTTTTTCTTTTTATATATATATATATTATTTCATTTTATATTTTATTTTATTATATTTTTTATTTTGAGGTGTCTATAGTTGCCCCTCTTTGTACATTCTTGAAAATCAAGGATAGTGCAAAGACGTAGACACCACATTTGACTTATCTCGAAGCTAGTTGATTTAATCAAATCGATCTAGGCTCAACTTATCTCAAAATAAGTTTGATTTAAACAAAAATAAAATTTCTAGACTTGATCTAGGCTTGACCCATATTAGAACAAATTCAATTAAAATTCCTAGACTTAATCTAGGCTCGACCTGTCTCACAACAGGTTCGATTTAAACAAAATTGAAATTTCTAAACTTAATCTAGGCTCGACCTATCTCACAACAGGTTCGATTTAAAATTGAAATTCCTAGACTTAATCTATGCTCGACCTATCTCACATCAGGTTTGATTTAAAAATTAAAATTCCTACACTTAATCTAGACTCGACCTATCTCATAACAGGTTCGATTTAAAAATTAAAATTTCTAGACTTAATCTAAGCTCGACCTATCTCACAAACAAGTTCGATTTAAAAAACTAAAAATTCCTAGATTTGATCTCGGCTCGACCTATCTTAAAATAGGTTTGATTTTAAAAAATGAAGTTCCTGAACTTGATCTAGGCTCGGTCTATTTTAAAACAGGTTCGATTTTGAGAAATGAAATTTCTAGACTCTATCTAGGCTCGACTTATCTTAAAATGGGTTCGATTTGATTCACCGAGGCCAACTTAATTGGATTAATCATCACAATGAGAGACTCAAATCCTTCCATCAAAGTTTTACAACCTCACCACTTTAGGTCAGGTGGATTCCTACTTTCGAAGCTTGGGATGGATTAATTTTGATTCTTGTCGAGTGCATGGCTAGGCATGTATGCATGATATAATGCTTTCATGATGAAATGTTTTCATGTTTATGATTCATTAAGGTTCCAAGACCTTTCTCTTGTTTCATCCGATTTTTCACTGTAACTTTCGATCTTCTTTGCCTATTTTCTTTCTTTTTGGAGACTTCAGTTACCCTCTCTTTTGACATTTGACTTTGCCTTAGGTTCAAGGCTCTGCCATTCTTTTTTTCATCATTAAGTCTTTTGCTGAACAATGAGTGTAATTTCTTACTTAATTAGTTTATTTCTTTCACCAGTCATCATTCATTTCTATGACAGCCATTATGTGAAATCATGGGATAGTAAAGAACAAAAGGTTTAAAATAAAGAGGCGAAGGAGAATTTCATATATGATAAGTCAGATAATTCAAGGCAAAAAGAATTTATAGGGCCAACATTAGATCTTTAAGTGATTAACACTCAGACCATTCAGAGAAAACAATCTGATATTCGATTTCAAGAATTGTCCTTGATTGATGCTTTGAGCAAATCTGTAGGTTACAGACTCCCTAGCTTCCCCTATTTTTGCGAAATTGTGGAGCTCCATTCATGGTGTATTTCTACCTCAATATTGTGTTCCATTTAGGCCGACATCTTCAAATTCCATTCTAACTTCTTGCTTTTCGACCTCAAACCTCCCTTTTCGGGTTTTCAGCATGAGCTTCCTCCTTTAGGCATGAGCTACCTTTTTCGGGTTTTCAGCAAGAACCCCTTTCGTTTTTTTTTTGTTTAAGCATAGTACTTCTTCACCGTATCCTCATTTATCGGATTAGGCAAATCATCCCCATCCATGTCAGCCAAAATCAAAGCTCCTCCTGAAAAAGCCTTCTTTACCACATATGGCCCTTCTCAATTTGGCATCCACTTTCCCCGAAAATCAATTTGATTAGGGAGTATTCTCTTGAGAACCAACTCTCCTTTTCGAAACTGCCTAGGACGAAATTTTTTCTCGTATGCTCTCATTATCCTTCGTTAGTACATCTGGCCATGACAAAGAGCCGCAAGCCTTTTCTCCTCAATCAGATTCAATTGTTCGTAGCGGAAGCGGACCCACTCAGCATTTTTCAATTCTGTTTCCATCAACACTCTCAATGATGGGATTTCTACTTCAACAGGTATAACTGCTTCTGTACCATATACTAATGAGTACGGAGTTGCCACGGTAGAGGTACGCGTAGAAGTTCGATATGCGTGCAAGGCAAAAGGAAGTTTCTCATGCCAGTTTTTATAAACTTCAGTCATCTTTTCGACAATCTTTTTGATGTTTTTGTTGGCTACCTCTACCGCTCCATTCATCTTCAGAAGGTAAGTTGTCGAGTTATGATGCTTGATCTTGAATTTAGCGCAAACATCCTTCACCATCGCACCATTCAAATTGCTTGCGTTATCAGTAATGATCCTTTCTAGAAGCCTATACTGACATATGATCTCCCTTTGGATGAACCTGCACACCACTTTTTGTGTCACATTGACATAGGAAGCTGCTTCTACCCATTTTGTGAAATAATCAATGGCCACCAATATGAATCGATGTCCATTAGAGGCTTTTGGCGTAATAATCCCAATCACATCCATTCCCCACATCGAAAATGGCCAAGGCACTGTGAAAACGTGCAATGGGGCTGGTGGAGCATGGATTCTATCTGAGTAAACTTGACACTTGTGGCATTTTCGAGCAAAGTTTATGCAGTCAGATTAAAAATGTCGACCAATAATAACCAGCTCTCATAATTTGTCTAGCCAACGTATGTCCATTAACATGAGCTCCACAAGTTCCTTTGTGGACTTCTTTCATTATCTTGTTGGCTTCCGTAACATCCACACATCTCAAAAGTACTTGATCTCGACTCCTTTTGTAGAGCACTTCTCCGCTAAGGAAGAAATCCATTGCTAATCTTTTAAGAGTTCGCTTGTCATTGTCTGTGACATTCTCAAGATATGCCTGGTGCTTGATGTATTGCATGATATCATGATACCACGGCTTACCATCAACCTCTTCCTCAACATTCAAGTAGTGTGCGGAGATTTCATGGACTTCTAAATCAAAAGGGCGTACATCAGCCGCTTTTTTTATTCTGAACATTGTTGCGAGAGTGGCCAAAGCATTAGCAATCTAATTTTCTTCTTGAAGCAAGTGGTTGAAGTTGATTTCTTTGAACTGTTTGCTTAATTCTGTAACCAGCTTTTTATATGGAACTAGTTTAGAATCTCTAGTTTCCCATTCGCCTCTCATTTGACATATCACCAAAGCCGAATCTCCGTAAACATCTATCACGTCAGCCTTCATCTTGATTGCTGCTTGTAATCCCATTACCAACGCCTCGTATTCTGCTATATTATTAGTACAATTGAAATTCAATCTCGCTGTGGCCGAATAGTACTTTCCATTTGGAGAAACCAACATTGCCCCAATTCCGTGTCCCAAAGCATTAGATGCTCCATCAAAATACATCTTCCATGGATTAAATTCATTGGGAACGTCTTTTTCTATGTACAAAACGACCATCAAATCTTCATCTGGAAAATTGAAACTTACAGATTCATAATCCTCATTAGCTCGATCTGCGAGGAAATCAGCGATGGCGCTCCCTTTGATTGACTTTTGGGACACATACACAATATCATACTCAGACAATAGCACTTGCCATCGAGCTATTCTTCTAGACAGGAAGGGTTTTTTAAAAATATACTTGATGGGATCTAATTTTGCCACCAACCATGTTGTGTGATACAACATATTTTGTTTGAGCCTTTGGAAGGTCCATGCTAGCGCACAACACATCTGTTTGAGCTCAGAGTGTTTGGATTCATACTCCGTGAATTTCTTGCTCAAGTAATATACGGCTTGTTCTTTATTCCCAGTTCCATCATGTTGTCCCAGTACACATCCCATAGAATTCTTGTTCACAGTCAAATACAAAATAAGAGGTTTTTCAGCCGTCGATGGCACCAACACCAATGGATTTGTGAGATATTCTTTGATTTTATCAAAGGCTATTTGACATTCTTCATTCCACTCTCCTAGGTCTCGTTTTCGAAGCAGTTTGAAGATTGGATCACATTTGTAGGTGAGATAGGATATAAATCGAGCAATGTAATTCAACCTCCCTAAAAATCCTCTCACTTCTTTTTGCATTTTGAGAGGTGGCAGCTCTTGAATAGCTCGTATCTTATCCAGGTCTACTTCAATTCCTTTTTCACTTACTATGAACCCCAACAATTTCCCAGAAGTTACACCAAAAGTGCATTTTGCAGGATTCAACTTGAGCTGAAACTTTCGCAATCTCTCAAACAGCTTCTTGAGATGGATAGTATGATCCATTTCTCTATGAGATTATACAATCATGTCATCCACATATACTTCTATCTCTTTATGCATCATATCGTGAAACAAAGCTACCATTGCCCTTTGGTAAGTGGCACCTGCATTCTTCAATCCAAATGGCATTACTTTGTAACAAAATGTTCCCCACATGGTTACGAATGTTGTTTTTTTCATATCTTCGGGTGCCATCTTGATCTGATTGTAACCAGAAAAACCATCCATAAATGAGAACAAAGCATGCTTTGGTGTGTTGTCCACAAGAGTATCGATATGTGGCAAAGGGAAGCTATCCTCCGGACTCGCTCTGTTCAAATCCCTATAATCGACGCATATTCGAACTTTTCCATCATTCTTAGAAATTGGAACTATATTAGCCACCCATTCAGGATACTTAGCCACCTCTAAGAATCCAACATTAAATTGCTTCTTTACTTCTGTTTTAATCTTCAACAACATTTCTGGCTTCATCCTTCTTAACTTTTGTTTAATAGGCTTGCAGTCCAATCTTAAAGGCAATTTATGGACGACAATGTCAGTATTGAGACCTGGCATGTCCTGATATGACCAAGCAAACACATCCACATATTCACGGAGTAGTTCTTCTAGCTTTTGTTGTTTATTAGATGACAGCGAGGTGTCAATCTTAACCTCTTTCTTTTCTTCCCCATTTATGAGGTTGATCATTTATGTTAATTCCTGATGAGGTAAAATCTCCATTTCCTCCTGTTCTAACATTCTCGACAAATCAGGGGGTAAGCCATAGTCATCCACATCCTCTTCATTTTTCAATTCATCAATGTTCGGAATCATCTCAAAATCGATATTCAAATCGTTGTCTAGATTGTCTTCGTGTTCATTATTTAAAGACCTGCAAATAGGTAAAATTTGACGCGTGTATGGGCAAGTATTTATTTGGCTAAAGGAATTGATTAAAGGAAATATGCAAAAAGATTGATGAATTATGAAACACATTATGTATTGCCATTTATTTAAATGATGAAGGTAACAGAAAGCCCTACTTAAACAAGAAATTACTCTTAACACCCTTGGGCATAGGCATTTAGATAAAATTGTTCATTACATTTTTGAAGACTTAAAGATGATAGGCAATTCCGTGGCTGTCCAATTGCTTAACTCCTCTTCTGGCAGCACTGGATACACCACAGGGATCTTCTCGTTAAGTTCTTCATCTTTGATCATATGGATTGATAACTCATCAAACATCCGTAGAACCTGATTGACCTTTGTTGATGCTTCGAGATGAATGAAACCTGCAGAGCAAAAAGTCTCATATAAGTGTGGAATTGTCCATTTCCCAAATTCTTCTTCCTTTCCCTCAAGCTGAGCCATCCTTTTAATCTTCTTTCGAGCTGCCAATTTCCTTTTATCTTCTTTGGTAGGTTTATACCCCAAACCGAACCTTTCCTCATTCTTGATTAGAGTCAAAAGATGGCTAATTCCTTGTAAATTCTTCCCTAGCCCCCAACTAGCACGACACCTTTTTCCCACTATCTGTTTAACTCCCATTTCAATTGCTATTGACAAACGAGGAGTAGGCACCACTTCTCCTTCCCCTACATAAGTAACATTAACAAATTCAAAAGATCTGAAAGAGCATTCTGGGACTTCTTCTATCGCCTCTACATAGGGAGTAGATGATGGTTGAATAGCCAGTATGTCTTTCTCCGTGGATACACTTATCAGTTGACCCTCAGCTATGAATTTAACTTTTTGATGAAGGGAAGATGGTATGGCTTCCGTCATATGAATCCATGGACGCCCTAATAAGTAATTGTATGACGGGGCAATGTCCATGACTTGAAATTGGACCTAAAAAATGCAAGGGCCAATTTTTATCGATAGTTCAATGTCCCCTACCACCTCCCTTGTGGTCTCGTCAAAAGCCCTTACAACCATGTGGCTGGTTCTCATATAAGATATATCTACTGGCAACTTGGCTAAGGTAGAGCGAGGCATGACATTTAAAGTTGAACCATTGTCGACCAAGACCCTAGGTACGGTATGGTCCTTGCATTTGATGGTAATGTGCAGAGCTTTGTTACTTTCCCGACCACCCGATGGAATTTCTTCATCATTAAAGGCAATGAAGTTCCCCACTGTAATATTCCCCACGATATGGTCCAGCTTTTCCACTAATATATCTTGTGCCACATAATCTTGGTTCAAGACTTTAAACAGCTCGTTCTTGTGTGCTTCCGAATTCAAAAGCAATGACAACAGTGAGATGCGAGCAGGCATTTTGTTAATTGTTCTACCACACTGTATTCACTGTGTTTGATAAACTTGAGAAATTCACCCGTTTCTTTCTCGGTAACAGGTCTTTTGACCTCATTGTTCGGGGTAACTATAGATTCGACAACTTGATCCTTGGAAAAGATATCTGCTTCCTTCAGGCCTCCCTCTTCCTGTGAGGGTTTCCCTTTTCCAACTCTTTTCTCTATCTCGGGGGAATAACATCACCCACTTCGTGTTATACCCCCCACACCAGTTTGATCTTCAAAAGATGCTTAGGGGACGGATAAAGTTGTGCCCAAAATATTACACTCATAATTCCACGGGACAGCCTTATCGCTATTGTAAGGGAACGGGCTAGGGACTTCGATGGTGATACCACTTCTGATCATAGTAGGGGATGCATCATTCATCGGGCTCTTGTTTTCTTCATAGAAGATGGTGAGAGGTTTAGGTTTGTTCGTCCCAAATGAACTTGATGCCACTTCAGCTGGGGTGTCTTCATTTATGGTTCCGACCAATTCTCTTCGGCTTCTTCATAAAATTCAATTACCGATGAATCCATCAGTTCTTGCAACTTACAACGAAAGTTATCACAATCTTGAATGGAATGGCCAATTGCCCCCATATGAAATTTGCAAGAACAAGCGAGATCATGCCCTAATTCCTTTGTGTCTATGGGTTCTGGAGTGATGGCATTTATTTTGGACAATGCCTCAAACACTTTATCCATTGGTGTTTGAATCTCATCGATACTTTTTTTCACCCTTCAAAACATCCCTTCATGTATGGCATTCACTGTCGATCTTCCATGGTTAGGTAAAGGATTCTCATCAACACTTGAACTGTCCTTTTTGACAAAATTTAAAAGTCCTGCCTTAATGAGCACTTGGACTTTATGTTTTAAAGCAGTACAATTCTCGGTGGAGTGCCCTTGAATTCTAAAATGGTAATCACAATGCGCATTCGGGTCATACCATTTCGGGAAAGGTGGTCGGAGTGGTTCCAAAGGGGTTCGAGCAAAGAGTCGATTTTCTATGAGTTGTGGCAACAATGTAGTGTAAGGGACTGGAATAGGATCAAACTTTGGTTTTTCTAGGGTAGTTTTAGGTCTTCTTTGATCATGACCAGAATTATTGGTTAATGCTACCGGTCTTGGTGGTGGAGCTTGTGGAAGAACATTGGTCTGAAACATTGGTTGTGGGGCAGGTTGATACACATATGGGTTTTGTGTGATGTTGCCTATGTTCGGATAGAAGGGTTGGTATGGGGGGTACGGGTAATATGGGTTAAAGTTGTGGGCTTGCTGGCTATCGTGAGTGACTGCTTGTACATCCTCTTCTTTTTTCTTGGGTATACTCCCTTTTTTTGAGCTGGCAACTTCATGCCCTTCAATTTTCCCACTTTTGATAGTTCCTTCTATTATTTCTCCCGATAAGACCAAATCCGTAAAGTTTTTTGTGGCATTACCGATCAAACGCTCATAAAATAGAGCTCGGAGGGTGTTTATGAACAACATAGTCATTTCCTTATCAATGAGAGGTGGTTGAACTTGTGCTGCTATATCCCTCCACCTTTGGGCATATTCCTTGAAGCTCTCACTTTGTTTCTTTTCCATAGTCTGCAATGATAATCGATCAGGGGCTAATTCAGCCACATGCTTGTATTGGGCTATGAAGGCTCTTGCTAGGTCTTTTCAAGTCTTAATACGATTTCGATCTAACTGTACATACCACCGAGTAGCTGACCTAGTCAAGCTGTCTTGGAAAAAATGGATCAGTAGCTTGTCATCATGAGACTGTGCAGCCATCTTCCGACAATACATAGTAATATGTGCCATGGGACACTTTGTTCCATCATATTTTTCAAATTCTAGAACTTTGAACTTGGTCGGGATCAGTACATCAGGCACTAAGCATAGCTCGGTTGCATCCATGGTACCGAACCTATCAACTCCTTCGATAGCACGAAGACGCTATTCCAACAAATCGTAATTTTTCTGATCTTTTTCATTTTCTCCTATTTGTGATGACTCCTTTCTTAGCTTCTCTTGCTTTTTTGGATTGTCTAAATCTAGGATGTGTATTGATTCAGCAGGATTTATCCCAAAATACGGCCCAAATTGCCCATGAGTCGGTTGATGGCCCATCGGGGGCGGTGCATTGTAATAAACGGATGGCATCACTTGAGGATGGGCCTTTTGAGAGGTTTGGGCATGTGGTGGAGTGAACCCTGGGGGATAAGGTGGATCATCCCTTTGGTTTCCTGTGTTTTAAGCTGATGGATTTTCTGACGGAGCTGGCTCTTCGATCACTCTTTTTCCTTTACTGAAACTCATCATCAATTCCATCATCTTTGCTAACTATTCTCTCATTTATTCCTGAGCTCTTTCCATTCTATCCATTCGCTCTCTTTGTTCTTCTTCCATGATCCTTGCTTGTCGACGCGTATTATGAACACGTTGGTCACTTGGCTTAGGTGGTCGAGCTATTTTTGGAACTTTATTGTAATCATAAACATGAATTAGATGCGTATTCGATGCATGAATGAAAAAATGAACCCATTATCTTTATTTTTAGAAAATACTTATTGTCATGAAATGATGATTTATGCATGTATGAATGATTATGTACTAAAAGTATTCGTCACATGACACCCAACAACAAAGTCATCCATTGCATAAGATATTTGTCTTTGATTACAACTCAGGAGTCATCTAGAAATATTCGTCAATTTTATTATAATGGCTATACACCTCATCTAAATATTTAATCAACTGTTGCTCTTGTTTTCCAATTGGAAAGACCTGGCTCCTTAATATGTCCGTTTTCCAAGCCATGCTTATCGCCTTGTAAGCCACCTCCCTCATTTGCCAAACCAATTAATCCATCTGGTCGTGTTTCTCTATGTAAGCTTGTTTGTAGGATTCACCTCACTCTCAAATTCTGGTGCTCTATTGCTTGAGGCGTTCATATTCCTGTTGATAAGTCGTCATGACCCTTTCGAGCTCTTCATACTCCTGTCTTAGTAATTGGATGGACTCTTGTTGGAATCGCACTTGATTTCTTAGTCCATCATTGTACGCTTGAAGTTCATTGCCTCGATTTTCTCTCACTTGTATTTCCCTTTGAAGTTCACTAGTTATGGTAGAAAACTTATCATTCAAGCTCTCATACTTCCCTTCTATTTTTCGGACCTTCTTTCTTTGTTCAATTACTTCTTTTTTCATTTTTTAACACTCTTTTTGGAGGTCTTCATACTGTTGCTTCCAACTGGTATTTTCGGCTTCGGACTTCTTTCGAGCCAACTCACTTTTGAGCAAAGTGTCTCGTGGTTCTGGATCAACTGGGCCACGCAGTGCATCTTCTTTCGGATATACCACATCCTTAACTCGTTGGTCATGCCATATCTGATATCCGATAGTCACTTCATCGGTGTACCTCCCTTGGTCAACTCGGCTAGTTTTCTTCCAAGCTTGCGCAATTTCCTCAATCCTTTTCAAAAAACCCGGCTCTCCATAAGTAAACTCCAAAGTATTAAGTCGGTGTGTCATCGGCACAAATTGCTCTGATCCAAATTGTCTTCTCACCATAATTGGGGCGTAGCTGATTGCTCCCCATGGCCCCATTAACGGTACCCACTGTTCATTTCTGCATTTGTACAAAACCGGGTGATGCGGCATCCACGGAGCTCTACATGTTACTTTCACACTCATGAGTTCTCGAAGTCTAGAGATCCATTGCTCCTTAGTCCTATTTTCTGGCCATTCACTCTCACAAAATTCTCTGATAGGGGCAGTTCGCGGATGAAATGGCTTCTTGAACTTCTTGACCTTGCATTTAAAATGACTTACCATCAAGATGGAAAGAAGCTGTGCACATCCCACAAATCGTCCTTCCCCATTACTTCGACAATAATTCAGTGATCTGAGAGTTTCTGCTAGAATAGAGGGTGAAGGGTTGGCCTTGTTGATGACTTGCTCGAAGAAATCTATAATTCTGACCTCTATATATGCCAAGACTTTGGGAAAGATCACTAGCCCATAAATTCCCAAGGCCATCACAAGCTGTCCTTGCTCGGTGTCCCGATGCTTCATGATATAGCTACGCAGGAAACTCCATGGGATACATTCATTGTCCCCTTTATCCTTAGGTTTTGGTCGACTTCCGTCGGAGTAATACCCATCATCTTGGCTAACTTTCGCCTGTGTCCGGTCTTTTGTCCTCTCCAATATATCTTGTTCGGATTATTAAGGTTAATTTGTAGGAGAGCCGAGTACTCTTCGATTGTGGGGACCATATCCACCTTATTAAACACGAAACACCTATACGACGGATCCCAAAATTGCACAATGGCCTTCGACATCTGTTCATCAATCTGGACCTTAAGGAGTTGAGCTATGTGGCCATATTTTCTATTGAAATTCGCCCGAGTGGTGGCCCCCCACTTATCCCATATGTCGAGCAAATCGGTGAAGTCATTTTGTTTAAGATCAAGGTGGACCCTATCAGGTAGTGATGAGATATGATCTTCTGACAAGCAATCTCCCTTACTTTACTGGGCACTCACCATGTGCTGAGTCACTTCGTATATTCCATCGTAGCTTGAAGGTGGCCATGATGACTCCATGTATGCAATTGGATCTACTCTGTCAACGGTTGTCAAGTGACAGATACTTTTCCTATATGCAAAATTATGATGCAAACATGCATATGGCAAAAAGTTTAAGTCAGTACCGCAAACAAGAATTCCGAAAGATGAGTAATTAATAACACGATACCTTTATTACTTCGCGAATAAGAATTTAGAACAAGAGGATTATGAAAATTCCTTCATGTGTACCTAGTCAAAAGGTATATTCTCACGGGTAAAGCTCTACCTAAGCAAAGACGACTCTCGGTATTCTACATGCTGAGTTTGGGTTGAAAATGGAGCTAAAGGTTCCCAAATCGCTTCTCACTGTCGCCCACACGGGCTAGTAAGGCACCCCGGTCCTCACCCATTATAGGCTTCAAACGGACTAGGTTCGATCTGAGTGGGAGTCTTCAGTAGCCCATGCGGAGGTTATCACCTCACGAGAGCGTAGCTACTTAACTCCCTCCTAATTAAGGACAAAGCCCGGGTGGAAAGCTTATGCATGAATGCAAGATGTGTAGTGTGTGAGAAGAAATATACTGACCTTGGACCAATAATTTCACATTCCCCTTATCTTAAATTTCCCGCAATTATTAAAAACAGTGAAGTAATAATAGCAAAATAACTGAATGCATTAAACAAAAATATGCAAAATTGATGCTAGGGAAAACAACAAATTATTTAAAGCTTAAGATAACTTATGATTAATTAATGGCTTGACTCTCGATGTAACTTATGATTAATTAATGGCTTGACTCCCGATGTCCCTAGTGGAGTCGCCATCTGTCATAACGTGTGGGTCCGGGAACCCAACCGCTAGACGCCGACGAAAATTAAGTGGTGTGGGAGTCGCCACCAATCTTTTTTTTTTTAATCTAGGTGTGATTGGTCACCTATTAACCTGATTCTAATCGACGAAGTCCTAAATTAATTTTAGGTCTGTCAAAAGAACGAGAACTGATCCACGTATTTCAGAGATAGGTTCGGGAGTGCGGTTACTCACGAAGAAGGGTTAGCACCTTAGTGACGTCCGTTCCACGAACAGTACCATTTAATCTTAAGTTATCCTATTATAGCCTACTTTTGATTTAGTCCCCGCTTATTAACTAATTTTCTATTAAACTGATTGCTTGAGTCTTTTATTTGGTTTTACGTATGCACATGATGCAAGTGTAAAATGATGTCATGGCTTGTTTATTTTAAATAATGGGGTCGGTAATCTTTTATTAGAAAATCATTCGAAGACCATCCCAACGCTTTGGTGAAGTCTCGAAATTTTCCTCACCTAGAGATATCCCTGGAAGAACTCGTCTCTATAAGATCTTCGGGGAAATCTCATCATCGGAACTCCCGCACCATTTGCAAGATAAATGTGGCATGCTATGACAGGATAAAGTGATGATGTCTACATGCACGCGTTTATTGACTTAAGCGGTTCATAATTCATCCAATAATTTATCACCTTATTTATATATTTATTTTGTCATTTTTTATGGATTATTTATTTATTTTATTATTATTTTTTTTGTTTTTCTATTTTCTATTTAGATCCATATATTTTAATTAATATTGTTGATTAACATTTAACTTGATTATATAACTTGTCGAATAAACAATTAATTAAATTAATGGTTAACTTAATAAAATTTTTTTAATGATATTTATTTGCTGATTAACTAATTACACTAACTTAGATTTAAATGTAACCTTATGTAGATTTATTTTTCTTTATTATTTTAGTGACGATTATTTGAGTTAACGGGTATTGAAGTTTAGAGTTCGAATTTATCCCGACGTTTCGGTGAAAATCCGTCTCGTACTTCGTATTCAAAAGAAATCCACTTAGAAAAGGTAACTCTTTACCTCTCTTAGGTGAAATTTTTCAAACGATCATTTCATTTTTCCTTTTTTATTCTTCTCATTTGCTTACCATTATTACTATATTTATTTCTTAAAAAAAACTAAATCTATTACGAATTTTCTTTCTATTTATTTACTTATTTTAATTTTTTTAAACCATGCATTTTACTATTATTTTTTATTATTACTATCATTATTTTTTTTTATTTTTTAGCATTAAAAGAAGCATCCATAATATATATGTACATATATATAAATGACTTTTCCTAATATGGTTTAAATCATAACAATAAAAAATGTAATTTATTTAACAAAATGGGCTAACCCAAAATTAATTGAAACAAGCCCAAACCAAAAAGGATGGGTTATACTTTTCTGGGCTCGAATTAGCCCAGCCCAATGGCCCGTAGAAGCCCAAATCTGCTACACCCGGTCTGCTTCCCGAGGTCCACAAGGCAGAATTCAAAACGCACCGTTTGGTGCCTGTAGAGCAGCTCAAAACGACGCCGTTTAAGCTTGGACTTTCCAACTTCTGCCACTCCACTAAAACGACACTGTTTTGTTCTCTTACACTTGGGTATAAAAACCCCTTTTTTGGCATTTTCTATTCATTTTCAACTTTCATTTTCTCTCTTTAGCCGGCCTCTATCTCTGCCTTCTCTCTAGAAGACCTTCCCTCTCTTTCCCCTTCTCGTCGGCCCGCGCCTACTTTTCTCTATCTTCCCTTCACCGATCGACGACTTCTCTTTGCTCTCTACCGCCGGCCAACTCCCTTTCTTCTCTTTCTATCGTCGACGCCAAAACTCTCTCCTCTCTTCCCTACGCCGACAGCCAAAACTCTCTATTCTCTTTTTCACCGCCAATCGAACACCCACACAGATCAACTCCTTTTCTTCTCACCCACTACCCGAACCCCCTTTGTTCAAACACTGATTTTTTGGCTTTCTTTTCTTTGGTTCTTTTCTAATTGCCTTTTTTGATTTTTTTTTTCTGTGGCTAGGTCGCTTGCTGTTGGTAGATTTAGGATTTTTTTTTATCTGTGGTTTTCTTGGTTCTCTCCCTTTTTGGTTTTGCAGGTTCGATTTTTAACAGTTGGGTTGTCCAAAAATTTGTACAACCCGACAATAGGGTTCTGGCACCAAGGAGTTGGTAGCTAGAGCCCCATCATTTAGGGTGGTTAGGGGAAGGGATGGCGGCCTAGCCATTCCTTTCTTTTTCTTTTTATATATATATATATATATTATTTCATTTTATATTTTATTTTATTATATTTTTTATTTTGAGGTGTCTACAGTATGCAACAGGCCTACAAGTGATCATAAAATCTCCCTTATGTAATTTGTTTATGGTCAGGAACCAAATATTTCCCATTTAAGAATTTTTAGATGTGTGGTATATGTTCCAATTGCTCCATCAGAACACACAAAAATGGACCCTCAAAGAAATATATGTTAGATATGAATCTCCATCTATAATTAAATATCTAGAACCTTCATCAAAAGATTTATTCACTAAAAGGTTTTGTTGATTGTTATTTTGATGAAACAAATTTTCCAAATTAGGGGGAGAAAATAAGCAGTTGGAAAAAGAAATATCTTGAAATACATTATCATTATCTAGTTTTGATCTTTTTAAAAACCAATGTGATCAAGAAGTTTAAAAGATAATTCTTTTGTAAACTATAGTAAATCAGTTGCTAGACGTACTTACTAACCTAAAGAGAAAAACTAAATTTTATATACCAGCTACAAATGCTCCTATTAGCATTGATGTCCTTGTAGGACAAGGAACGTTAGAAGCGTAGAGACTAATTAGTTCCAAAGATAAAATCCTTGAAAAAGAAAAAGAGTGAAAAATATTAAAGATGCTCAAAAAGAAAAAATTAAAACTCTATAATAGACCCTTGACATAATTGATAAAAATTTCAAAAGAAATTCAAGTACTTGCAATCAGTGAAAATAAAGAGATCTTAATAAATTATGTCATGATGAGAAAAGGTGGAACCAGTAAATAAATGTTAACAATATTTTTGTATATAATATAACTTTCAATATTATGAAAGAAAAATGAGGATCTTGAATTTATATTTATTGAAGAATGTAGACATAGAAATGATTGGCCAATGTGGAAAAACGAAATCAAAGTGGAATTGAATTCACTTGCAAAACATGAAGTTTTTGGACTTGTAGTCCATACACCAAATGGTGTAAAACCAATGGGACATAATTGGGTATTTATGTGAATATGAAATGAGAAAATTGAGATTATGAGATATAAAACACGGCTTGTCGCACAAGGTTTTACCCAAAGATCTGGTA